>NC_134484.1:347175381-347297881 GCF_040206685.1 Ascaphus truei
TTCTCTTCCACCCTCTCTCACCCTCTCCCACCCTCTCTCTCCCATCCTCTCTCTCTCTTCCACCCTCTCTCACCCTCTCCCACCCTCTCTCTCCCATCCTCTCTCTCCCATCCTCTCTCTCTCTTCCACCCTCTCCCATCCTCTCTCTCTCTTCCACCCTCTCCCATCCTCTCTCTCTCTTCCACACTCTCTCACCCTATCCCACCCTCTCTCTCCCATCCCTCCTCTCTCTCTCTCTTCCACCCTCTCTCACCCTATCCCACCCCTCTCTCTCCCATCCTCTCTCTCTCCCATCCTCTCTCTCTTCCACCCTCTCCCACCCTCTCTCTCCCACCCTCTCTCTCCCATCCTCTCTCTCTCTTCCACCCTCTCTCACCCTCTCCCACCCTCTCTCTCCCCATCCTCTCTCTCCCATCCTCTTTCTCTCTTCCACCCTCTCTCTCCCACCCCTCTCGCTCTCTCCCACCATCTCTCTGTCTGTCACCCTGACCCACTCTCTCTGTTTTATCTTAAGTGCACTATACCTACACCGAAATAACCTATTCTGCTTTCTTCCAGATCTGACTCTCAAGTTTCACACGGGAGACATTGGAAGACAGGTAGGGAACACCTCCCCTCCAGTATAGTACCTTGAGGGACTGCGGATCAGGTAAGATCCCAGGCGGGATTGCTGTTTGGAAATTGTTAAGAGGGGGCATCCCGACACTGGTTAATGGGTTCAGAAGTCATTCATGTCTGGCTTTTTTTTTTTTTTTGGTTCGGTTAGTGAGGTCAACAGACACACACACACACACACACACACACACACACACACACACACACACACACACACACACACACACACACACACACACACACACACACACACACACACACACACACACACACACACATTGTACTTTTCAAAATAAACCCACGTTTCTATGAAAATTTAAGTTTTTGTTTTTTTGCGGCCCACATAAACTTAAACCTTGTTTATTTGGCCCGTGTTAGCTTTTGAGTTTGACATGCTTGCCCTACAGCTTCAGGAGAACAGATAAAACTTTCTTTTTGGAACTGTTATATATCTGTATATATGTTTATATTTTGGGGCTGGTAAATAGCTGAGCTAACCAACCCAGTCAGAGAGGGCTGAGCTACATGTGTAGATAGTCTCCAAAGCAGAGATAGGTTTTTTGTTTGGCTTATTTTCATATGTTTTGCTGTGTCAAAGCGACAGGCGCAATAAAGCCTAATTTTAATTTCACCTTAAAAACAGTCTCCATTGCGTACCTCTGAACACGTCTCCTAAATATGGTGTCAGAATCGGGACTGAGGTGGCCTTTGAAGTTAAAAGGGGCCCGGAGATTGCCTATGAGAGCTACGACCTCTACAAGCAAAATATGCCCACCTGTAGGACTACAACCATTTGGGGTTCTAGCAAATACAGTGGCAACAGCTACAATAGCGCCTCCTGAGGGTCAAAAAGAAAATTACACCTGATTTCCCCAAAATGGAGGACAAGATGCAGCGTTCCTGTAATGAACCCTACCCCACTGAAGAGTGGCCCTTCCAGTCCGATGAGGAGAAAGACATCTCTTATGGGGAACCCAAACCGAGTCACACCCACAAAACACCCCAAGAATGGTGGGGGTGCCTGAACTCGGCATGAACAGAAAAGACCACTCCCTATGATGACAAATATGATCGTCAGGAGAAAGAGCGGAAGCAGTGGATCACTGAATATTTCCGTCAGCTGTTACAGTTGCAAGAAAAGCCAGATGGATCCAGTGACGCTGCTAAAATTTCAAATGAAGATGGAGACCCCAGTATCCCTGAGGGTACGGTGTCATCCAAAACAAAAAGGCGAAAAAAGAAAAAGAAAAGCGGTTCTTCACTTACCGTGGAAGGAACAGACACATCTGCAGATCTTGCGGAGGAAAAGGGGGTCCGAAATGCCCTGCAGCCTAGAGAAAATGGAGAAGTCATCCTGCGGATGACCGAATATCCAGAGGGCCCAAGGCAGAAGTCGTGTACCCCAAAGAAGTGTCTGTCCGGTGCTAATAGTGAGAAACCACCAACCAACCATCCCAGGGAAGCAGAGCCGGAACCGGTGAGTGACGATCCCTTGACCAGCCCTGGGAATGCCCTGAAGGTTGCCAGGCGTGACTGTGATCGGCTCCTGGAAAATAACGTGAAGCTACAGGAACATGTGCTCGCAATGTACTCTTCTGCCAGGACAGAATTGGACGATCTCAAGACTGAGCTAGATACTGCAAACGCTACTATTTCCGCCATGGATGAAAAGCAGAGCCAATCTGATAA
This sequence comes from Ascaphus truei, assembly GCF_040206685.1. Taxonomy (NCBI): domain Eukaryota; kingdom Metazoa; phylum Chordata; class Amphibia; order Anura; family Ascaphidae; genus Ascaphus; species Ascaphus truei. The sequence continues at coordinate 347,177,686 of NC_134484.1, forward strand.
AATGATGGCTAAGCTGAAGCGGAAGTATGAGGAGGCACTGAAGCAGATGGCAGTCTTCCAGCAAGAGGTTCACACTCTTCGCATAGAGCTGAATGCCTCACAACAGGAGGTCAACAGTGTCCAGACAGACGTAGACGTATCTCAGAAGGAGGTTCATACACTCCGCAGAGCACTGGATGCCTCACATCATGAGATCAACAACTGCCGCACAGAACTGGAAGTCTCCAGAAAGGAACTTCACAGTCTCACTGAGGAGCTGGACATTTCAAAGAAAACTATCCTACATCTTAACTTAGATCTCAAAGTCTCTCAGAAGGAGCTTCAGAACCTAAACCTGGAGATGGAAGTCTCAAGCCAGGAGACAGCCCGCCTCCAAGCCGATGTGCAAAAATGGAAGGTGGACTGCAAGGAGGCCCTGAATAGTACAGAGACTGAAAAAGGAGAAAATGTACGATTAAAAAAAGAAAATTCAGAGTTGACAATCCACGTCAATGGAAAGAATGAAAAGCTGCACAAGCTTGAAAAAATAAAGAAACGGTTGGAAGATGAGAAATTTGAAGCAGAGCACCGACTGCAGAACCAACTGCAAGGTCTGCATACACACCTCAAGAATGTCGAAGAGAAGCAGCGAACTCTGCAGGAAGAAAATCTGCAGGCTGCTAAGGAAATACAAGTGCTGCAGGAACGTCTGATTACCCAGTGCGTCCTCGCAAAGCAGCCGGATAACCTGAAGGCTACCCTGACCATCCCCAAAGCATCGCTAGAGGCTATGCTTAGAGACAAGGTGACTCGGTACAAGAGGGAGCGCAAAAAGGTCCAGAAACTGAGACGAGTATCTGCGGCCCAAGTGAAGAAGTTCACAGTGCTCCACAAAATAAAGAATGATAGATGGAAGCAAGCTCGGAGAAAGCACAGGGAAGAAATAAAGACCCTGAAAGGAGAATGGCAGGAAACAATCAAGAAACAGAGTGAGACTCTGCAGTCCACTAACTTACAGATGCCTTCAATACGGGAAAAGGCATTGGCTCTGTCCAAGCATCGGTATCCCACAGTAACTAAGGCCCGTGAGGACAAGTGTACAGTGAGAGCTGGGGACACCACTCACCTTCAAACAAGATTACGAAGTTTGAGCCACCTAAGAAAGCACTAGCCAAACCTGCAATCGCCCAACAGGCAACAAACAGAGGTAGGACTGCAGAATCTAAGCTAGAAGAATCCTTAGCTGAGGAAGCTGAAAAAATAGGACATTCTCTTCGCGTGACGTGGCTTCGTCTGTCGGACAGTCACTGCACAGGTGGGCGTGGTTTCGGTTTTCGCGCCGCTCTCTCCTTTTGGCTGGGGATCTGGGTTTGGCGCCAAACCCCTGCACATCTCTCGCCACATTTCTTGCACAGCCTGCTTGCACGCAGCACATGCGCGATCTAGCCTCGGTGGGAATCGCCATTTTGGAACGGCTGCAACACGCGTTGCAGTGAGTGACGCGGCTGTCGCCATTTTAACCTCCTCCATGCCCCGCAGAGCACATGTATCTCTCGCCGCCATCTTTAATGAGCCCTCTAGGCCCACGATAGCGCTACTCTCAGTGCCTTTAGTGCAACTCATTCCTAGACACTATTATACTTCAGGATGCTCTAACCAGTGAATATAACGCATGGCATATCCCAGGCTAGGCAGAACTCTCTCCTAGTACACAGCACTCGCTGACGGTTCCTAACAAGCACTCTGTGGTGTGTTTTCAGGATACTGGCTAGTGTACTTGGCATTCCTAAGTACTGGGCGTCTCCTACTTTTGGCCACTCATAGTGCAGACCCTATGCTGAAGTCCCTGGACAAGTTAACAGGCTAACCCCCACAGGAATCCTACACTATCTGCCTCAAGGGACTAGAACAGCTATAGCCACGTTACCCAAATTTACATCACCCTCCTAGGGCACCCAGGGCGAACTGTGCGAGAGAACAATCCCTCCTGACTACCCCTAGTCTGCAAACATGTCCTTCCTTCTGTAGCACTTGCTCTGAAAGTGTACCTACATCTTTCAGTTCTGCTTCGCTGAAAACCTGTCCTGTTGCTCTTAGCTATTCCAGCAATTTCAGCAGCGCCTCCAACTGTAACCGCCTTTCCCGGGGCCAATCGCAGATCGGGCCCCCTAAGTTGTACTTGGGTCTGGCTACATGTCTTTGTGTGGTGCATACCTGCTGGCAACAGGAGGGCCTGAGTCTCCCGCGATGACATGGGGGATAACAGGAACAGGTTTCTGGGGTGGATGCCTTCATTCTTATTCAGTGGTGCAGCGCCTCCATCTTTAGTAAGCCCCAGGAATGCGGGGTGGAATCCTTACCACAGAGTTTCCCACACAGGGATGAGAGATTCCAGTCTCACACAGGTTTGTCTTTCTTTAAAAGCAGCAGTCTTTATTCACAGCAGCAGACAGGTACAGGGATGTCCAATCCACTCTGACTGTTCTCCCTCAGGATGGTCCTTTCCCTACCACCACTCTGGATCAAGGGCATCCAGAGTGGGGCTAACTCTTCCCTCAACCCCTAAGCAGGGTGAGAGGTACTGGTCCACCTCTTTACACTATGGTTGGATCAGCTCTACTCATGAACTGATCACTCTCCTTCTCCAACTGTAACTCACTATACACTATCTCACTAACAGCAGACTCAGACCACCCAAAATAGGAAGTGCACTGCTCTTTTATGATATCAGCAGGCACCGCCCCTGTGTCTCTTGCTTTGACACAGAGTCAGGTGACCTACCTCCACCACTCAGGGCAAGTGCTTGAAGTGGGGGAAACCCATGATAACTCCTGGCAAGCTGCCCTTACCAGGGATTATACCAGGAGGAGGATAGAACTATAGCCCCATTTCTTTCCAGGGCTACATATGTCTCAATGAACAAGATTTTAGAATATAAACCCTGCATCTGGGATTATGAAATGGATTTTGATTAAGGGAGTGTCCATGCTGGAAATCTCATTTTTCTCTCAAGACACTTTGGGAAAAGATCTGATAAATGTTAAACGATAACGTAAGTTAGATTCTGTTTGTTCCTTTTATTTGAAGAAACTGCTTTTTATACTATACTGCAGCCCGGATGTCCCTTAAGGACCCCCTGAAGAAGTGTCAATCAAGACATGAAACGCGTAGCGGTAACGTCATACGCAGCGACGTGACGTTCGTGACGACGGACATCCAGGCTGCAGTCCAGGGACACAACGAGGACGCCGACAGAGATTTTTTTGGAGTTCCAGTTTTTTATGCCATCTACATTGGACTCTTTTTCAGCAACAACTGAGGACTTTCTGATCGTGGGCTTCTGGTTAACGGAGCCGACTTTCTGTGTGTATGGACCATAGGATCAATGTGATCAAACTTTTTATGTAAATATATGTTTGCCAAATATTTTCTATCTTTAAACATATAAATATTGTGTGCATTAATTTGGGGGTTTCTGTTTCTTTACATGCGCTCCTATTTTTCTGTTTTTTGTTTCCCCCCAGCAAGCACCATTGCACATAATGCATACTCAACATGCACACCAAAGGCATCCAATCAACCCCACTCTATACAGTACAGTTCAACGCTGTGGCGGACAGAGTAACATACCCAAATGTGACAGCCCACATCTGCAACACTCACAGACTGGAGCATCAGGCCTAACAGACATGGCCAAGTACTTGGTCCAGCGTGAACTGGTCAACACTGGTCAACACAGGACTTACCAACTTCGATGACCATCCTGCGAACAACAGCTGAAGGGGAGTCTGATAGCCCACGGGGGGATACAGCCTGGAAGGACGCAGTCCACCGCCGGAGACACACAGTCCCAAAGAGAGACGAAATACACCAATTCACATCGGAGGAGGCGGGTGAGCCTGAAGTTAACACACTCTTCTCTCCCTGATCACAATGATTGTGAAAAATGCTTAAACTATATGTTTTTATTGTAAGTGTCCATTTTTAAACCTTATAAAGTCTAGTTTTATTATTGTACTGGTCTGCACTATGGTATCATTTTTTTCACATCCACGTGGTTGCTGAGCTGAGAATTGGAGACCGCATCACAGAGTGGAGAAAAACATCCTTAGCAGAGACCATTGTGTGTCAAAACCGCTTGAATACAACTTACATCTTGTAAGTAGGCACAACATATGAGCCAAGACAAGACATAGAGTTTTTCACTAATTTTAAACTGTCTACACTTAGATTGTTTTTTGTCTTTTTGTTCTATTTCCCTCCATGCTCCCCCTGGATTGCAACGAAAGTGACGATTTGTGGGACTAGTGAAAACAGTCCCTACCAGCTGGGTCTGAGCAGGGGGTTTGAACTTTTTATTATCATTTGCACGTTATTTAAGCACATTATTATTGTTGAAAAATCAGTAGATTTTATCAAGAAATTCCCTATAAAGTTTAAGTGTACACTAATAGAGTTAGCGCCGTTTCTTTCACCTTCACTTAGCACGCATCCTGAGAACTACACAGCATGGAAGTCTAAATTCAAGAATGAAATCAGAAGCCTTGACATCACCGCAAATGAAGAACTTGACCTGCTAGTCAAATGGTTGGGGAAAGAATTTTCAGAGTACGTGAAGAGACTCAGATCTGTAAACGTGAACAGTCCTCAAGAAGGTTTTAACTCCTTATGGCAAAAACTAAAGGAGTGCTATGGCAGCCCAGAGGTAATTAAAGACACACTTTTCAAAAGAATTGACATTTTTCTCAGAATCTCGGGCAAAGACAATATAAAGTTGTGAGAGCTTGGAGATCTGCTGCGGGAATTAGAGTTTGCAAAGGCTGACCCATTTCTACCAGGTCTCAACTTTCTCGACACTGCTCGTGCCGTGAGACCCATTCTGGAGAAGCTTGCACATAACATCCAAGAAAGATGGATCTCACAAAGTTCAAGATAGAAAAGGGACAAGCAAGATGCCTTCCTCCCTTTTCATTCTTTTCAAACTTCATTAGTGAATCAGCAAAAACAAGGAATTATCTTAGCTTTGCCCTAAGTACATCAACCGTACAAGTATCTAGTGCAAGCTGCTTGAAGAATGAAGGACCAGTGACAAGATTCGGTAACACTAAAACACCTATCTCAGTCCACAGGACAGACGTGTCTCCTACAACATATACATGTCCTAACCATCCTACATCACTACAAGTCGGAAAACAGGGGACCCAAAGAGGGAATGTCCCATGCACAAGAAACTACACCTACTTAACAAGTGTATTGAGGTTAGAATGAAGCTCCTAGAGGAACGCAGGACCCTACTCAAGGAACTTGGATTTTGCTTCAAATGCTGCGCTTCCACAAATCACTTGTTCAGAGAATGTAAAAATCTATCAAATGCGCAGAGTGTGATAGTGACAAACATGTAGCAGCTTTACAGCCAGAGACATTTATACCCGACCAAATCACCGCCCCTACACCCATGACAAAGCATGGAGGGGAGGTGGGAGAAGAGAAAACATCATCATCACCATCTGTCACATCCAAGTGTACTAAGGTTTATGGAGAAGGACGTGACGGGAGATGCTGCTCCAAAAATGCTGCAGTACACCCCGTGGGACAACCTGAGAGGGCTACAAGAATGTACGCTATCATCGATGATCAAAGTAACCAATCATTAGTCAGGTCAGAGTTCTTTAATTTATTCAACATACGAGACGTCTCCCCCTACACACTCAGAACATGCGCAGGACGGATGGAAGCAACAGGGCAGAGAGCAAACAGCTACGTCTTGTGTTCCATAGATGGTAGAATACAGATATCCCTCCCTTCTCTTATAGAATGTAATCAGATGGCAGGGAACAGGAGCAAGATTCCCACACCAGACTTGGCACGTCATCAACCACACCTTAGGGGAATAGCTGATCGCATCCCGCCAACGAAAAAAAGACGGTTCTCAAAATGGACAATGCTCCAGTAAGCGTTTGCACGTCTCAAACACATAACCATTTCTTTCCACCAAACTCTTGGTGGTAAAGTAGACAGCTGTCACGGTTGGCATCTCTGCAAGAAGCACTGTCAGTGAAATAACAGGCAAAGAAGATTGACCGGCACTAACATGATGACGTGTGCCCTACACGTTTCGTCAGATGCACTGACTTCATCAGGGGTACACCTACGAAATGCGTAGGGTACACGTCATCACATTAGTGCCAGTCAGCTGTGTGAGAGGATTCCCTATTGAAGGAGCTGAAGGCAAAGAGAAGTGAGCTTAAAAGGTTCAGTGATATATCCACAGTTATAAACACACACACACACACACACACACACGTTATATCAGTCCTGGGAACGTGTGCTTCCTAATTCATATTTAAATACAGCATGTACATCTCAACCATAGATCTGCCAGGCTTAAACATATCATTACATGCATTATAATATATAACAAAAGAGTATATTGACTTCAAACATAAAAAACATCTGTGTACACTTTTCAGTCCCTAAAATATAATAAAACTTCCTTTGGGGACTATAATAATGACACTTTCGTTTCTTTTGAACATGCAGTATTACACTCTTTTGTAAAATGCTATATGCGTGGGCAGGTCTAGGTAATGCATGATTTATTTACAGAAAAGGGAAACACTGAAAACTAATCGCTAATGCAAATTGTCCTTTAGGAATGATCAGATATCTGCAATATGACAACAAAAGCAGTAAAGCATGAAAGCATTTGAGATCTCATATTTAACATTCGGCGATTATTATTAAATTCACACTTAAAATACAGGTATAGTATTCCTGAGTGTGTTTGTACTGTATGTCTTCCAGAGGTCCCCAAACCTGCTTCATATTCCCCACTGTCACATCCCATACAGTACTATTCTGTGTAGTGATTTGCAAATGAACACACAGTGGGTGTGTCACATTTTGTTTCCTATCCACTTTATTACATGGATTCCCTAGAGCTTGTACCTGCTATATTTTAGCATCTTATACAGCTAAATCTAGGTTAAAGAACAGATAATCCAGTGGACCTGCTCTCAGACAGCTCTTTCATCAGTTTGAACTCATTAGTTGGAGCTTGATCACTGATTCTGCATTGCAAAGCCTGTAGTGGTTGCAAACCAGATACCCAAGCGAGTGATGGCGGGTAAAACATTTATAATTTACCCAGGTTTATCTTGAAGTTGATTTTTTTTGGTGTAAGGCTCTGTTCTGTCAGGCTGCTGACTGTTTTTAAAGCCCTTGCCATCAGCAGTTAACTGACACACCCTAGCTGCTTGCCTAGCTAGGAGTTTAACCTCCTGATTGCTTGCATGCATACTCTATGCTCTCTCTACCATACACAGTCTGTGACTGTCACAATATACTGTATATGAAGCAGGAACTCACATATTCATTGATGTGGTATTAATGTAGCATCAATGTTTCAGTCCCCAGTGATGAGGGACCAAACCGGTCCAAACCAGAACTGAAATGCAGATACACTAATCACACATTTACTTCAATTAATACACAAGTGCTTGGTTCTGCTATATTTGATCATTAAAACATCTTGATTTTTTTTGACTGAATAATTGATTCCTGATCCCTTTCAGAATGCCACCCACATGAAATTTCCCATGCTACTTAAAAAGTTGAAAGAGAGAAGCCGAAGTGAGAGACGTACGAGTCTCGGTGTGTAATTCTGTCTTCACTCTCAGCTCCATATTATTACAGTGTTGCTGTAAGTCTTAAATTTGGCACTTCGGTTTTGCAGTGCTTCATTAGCTCCCAGCACAAAATGCTAATTAGATTTTTACTGTCATAGGCATGCACTTCATCAACGGGCATTGCATTTTGTTTTACCATTTTCATGCAAAATCAAGTAATACATATTAATTTAGGTTTAGAAGTAGCTGAATTAAATTAAAGAGAATGATTTAAATGCCCCGGAGCTTGAAGATTTCTTTAAAATGTGTTGGCGTTGAAAGTTGAAAAATGTAAAAAAAAACGTTTCCAATGTGCTGTAAAACTGTAATAGTCTAAATCATGGGTGCGCAAACTGGGGCGAGAGAAATTTTCTGGGGGGGTGAGGCACTTATAGAGGCCCCGCGCTCTTCCCCACAACCTTTAAATTAAATGCCGGGGGAGCGCATGAGGCCTCTGTATATCCCTTACCTTGACAACGGCAGCTTCTGGAAACGCGTCGCCATGACAGCGCAAAATCAAATTATGCCACGGGGTCAAATGGCAACACGTTACCATGACAACGCAACATTACATGAAGTTGTGATGTCAAATGACACCGTCGATGATGGAGAAAAGGTAAGTTGGTGGTAAGGGCAGTGGGGCGGGGGGGAGGGAGAGCAGGCAAGGGGGGCACAAAGAAAAAAGTTTGGGCCCTATTCTAAATGGTGAAAACTAAAACACATTAGGATATAGCTACCTAGAGATACATGGAAGTTGATTTAACCGAATCATTGTGAGATGGTAACATAAGTTATCACAATTTATTACCCTATTGAAAAAGGTGTTGAGGATTAATGTGCTTGATTTGGACATACAGTTAGGTCTGGAAATAATTGGACACTAATACAAGTTTTGTTATTTCGGCTGAGTACCAACATAAATTCAAGTTACAGTTAAATAATGAATATGGGCTTAAAGTGCAGTCTATCAGCTTTAATTTGAGGGTATTCACATCCAAATTGGGGGAAGAGTTTAGGAATTACATCTCTTTAATATGTAGCCCCCTCTTTTTCAAGGGACCAAAAGTAATTGGACAATTGACTGAAAAGCTGTTTCATGGACAGGTGTGGGCTATTTCTTCATTATTTCATCCTCAATTAAGCAGGTAAAAGGTCTGGAGTTGATTCCAGGTGTGGCATTCGCATTTGGAAGCTGTTGCTGTGAACCCACAACATGCAGTCAAATGAGCTCTCAATGCAAGTGAAACATGGCATCCTTAGGCTGCAAAAAAAAAGCAAATCCACCAGAGAGATAGCAGGAACATTAGGAGTGGCCAAATCAACAGTATGATACATTCTGAGGAATAAAGAACGCACTGGTGAGCTCTGCAACACAAAAAGGCCTGGACGTCCACGGAAGACAACAGTGGTGGATGATCGTAGGATCCTTTCCATGGTAAAAAAAAAACCCTTCACAACACCCAGCCAAGTGAAGAACACTCTCCAGGAGGTAGGCTTATCATTATCCAAGTCTACCATAAAGAGAAGACTTCACGAGAGCAAATACAGAGGGTTCACCACAAGGGGCAAACCATTCATAAACCTCAACAATAGAAAGGCCAGATTAGACTTTGCCAAACAATATCTAAAAAAGCCAGCCCAGTTCTAGAAAAGCATTCTTTGGACAGATGAAACTAAGATCAACCTGTACCAGAATGATGGAAAGAAAAAAGTATGGAGAAGGCTTGGAACGACTCATGATCCGAAGCATACCACATCATCTGTAGAACACGGTGGAGGCAGTGTGATGGCATGGGCATGCATGGCTTACAATGGCACTGGGTCACTAGTGTTTATTGATGATTTGACAGAAGACAGAAGCAGTCGGATGAATTCTGAAGTGTATAGGGAAATATTGTCTGCTCAGATTCAGCCAAATTCAGTGAAGTTGATTGGACGGCGCTTCACTTTACAGATGGACAATGACCCAAAACATACTGCGAAAGCAACCCAGGAGTTTTTTAAGGCAAAGAAGTGGAATATTCTGCAATGGCCGAGTCAATCACCTAATCTCAACCCAATCGAGCATGCATTTCACTTGCTGAAGACAAAAATTAAGGCAGAAAGACCTCCGAACAAACAACAACTGAAGACAGCTGCAGTAAAGGCCTGGCAAAGCATCACAAAGGAGGAAACCCAGCGTTTGGTGATGTCCATGCGTTCCAGACTTCAAGCAGTCATTGCCTGCAAAGGATTTTCGACAAAGTATTAAAAATGAATATTTTATTTATGATTGTGTTAATTTGAGCCCCTGAAATAAGGGGACTGTGTATGAAAATGGTTGCAATTCTTGAACGTTTCATACGATATGTTTGTTCAACCCCTTGAATTTAAACTGAAAGTCTGCACTTCTATTGCATCTCGGTTGTTTCATTTCAAATCCATTGTGGTGGCGTACTGAGCCAAAATTATGAAAATTGTGTCGGTGTCCAATTATTTCCAGACCTAACTGTACGTTGTTGGTATTGTGTCTTTGCTTTTAGCGTTTTGGTCAAAATTCAAGAACACTCCAGTAAATTATGCAAATAATTGTAAGTACTGTTAATATTGGGTGAACTTACAACAACACATACAATTGGATGATAATTTGGGGATTTTGGGGACGGTGGGATCCACCTTCTCCCAGGCAATCTGCTAATGGCAAATTGTAAAATACATTTAGGTTTGCAAGTCTTGCTTCATAAAAATGAAAGCGAGAAACAGGAGGAATTCAGCTCGGACGACATGGTAAAAATAAAAATGACTTTACAAGTTAGGACTTGCCTGATCTGGGGTTACCTCGGTGTGGTGGACAAGCTTTTCATACTTTAGCCATTATTTTTTAACTCAAACCCCAATTAAAATGAAATATTATAAATAGTTTAAGATGTGCTTGCTTTTATGCAGCATGTTATAAGTAATAAGAAATGATTAAGAATGATGGAATATTGGGTTTTAGTGAAATTGGATGTGTGCTGATCTTATGTTTCTTGCTGTCTGGCATTTAAAAAGGCTACATATTAAGTAATCCCAGTAATTCATGTCAGTGCTTATATAATGTAATAGCAAAGTGAATGACACGGTTATTGTTAATCAAATATGGAAACATTTGACTTGATCTAAATATTGGATAATGAATTAGTGGATACATACAGTAGAATGTTATTTTTTTATTGCAAATCAGCAAGTTAAAACCGGAGCTTACTTTGCTTCATGGTCACCGTGATATTGCTAACAATTAAACACTAGTCACAACCACTTATTCCAACTACATAGAAAACATGACAGATTCTTGTACTTTTAAACAATTACTTTCCCAGTAATGCAGTTCCACTTAACATGATTATCGATACTATATTTTTGGAAGCATCCAATCATTTAACAGCTAATAAAACTGCTCTTTAACTTTCAGCTAGCGGGTCAATCTAGCCAACAAAGGACCCTGGTAAATACATACACTACTGGTGCATAAACACTGGCAAATTCTTGAAGTATAATATATTTTTTAAAGTCTTTAAATGTATCTAAAATGACATTGTAATACTCTTGTGGCCCTTTTACGTTTTTTTTTTTTTTCAGATCCAGGCCATTTGGAAAGCTAGTTAACGAGCTCTTTAATAAAATGTTCATAACTGTGGCAATCAGAGGAACCAAACCCTCATTAGACATCAGTTTTTTCGCAAAACGATTTAATTGTTGGAGAATTTTACGAAGAAGTAAGTGATGTAGGAGTGAAGGTGTTTTGTAAGTATGTCTATAATTGTACATGCAGTTTGGGATGACTTAGTGGAACTGCATCACTAAATAACAAGCCAATGTTCACGCTTTTGCATATTAAAGCAACAAGATGTTCTTGTACTTTGCGATTTGCAGCAGCTTCAAAGACATTTCTACTGGATTAGACTCGTTTCTTATGTTCAATATTAAACAAGTATTGCAATTTGCATATAAATTGGAGTGTCATTTTACATATGAAGTAGAGGCTGAGTCATTTGGTGGTTGATGGCTCATTCGCACAAACTATGATAACTTCCATAATACATTTTGCATGCTTCTTTTCTCTGTTTGATTTCTGGTAAATATATAAGTCATATCAACAAGTTTTTTTTAATGGATCTGCATTACTGGACATGTTCTTCGTGTATTCGTATACGGATAGATGGATGCTTGTATTATACATGAGAAAGGAGTTACCTGCAAAATTGCACCCAACTTATACATACAGGGCGCCAACAGGTTTCCTTGCGAGCCCCCTCTTCCTATGTATTTCTTTCCCCTCATCTCACTCTTAACCCCTCTCTTCCTCACCCCCCTCTCTTTCACCCCCTCCCTCCTCCCCTACATCAATTATGCCACTCTCACTCAATCACGATCCCTCAATCCCCCCTCCTCACACTCATTCCCTAACCTCCGGCCACCCCCCCCCCCCCACAATAATTACCACCCCCTGATACAACCCCCCAAATACATACACACACAAAATGCACCCCCCATATACACACAGCCACCCTACCCAGGGTGGCCACCTCTCTGGGTTTGACCCGGAGACTCCGGGTTTCAGGTACTCACCTCAGGGCTACAGGTTTAGCCAGTCAACCTCCGGGTGGCGGCGTCTCCGGCATTCTTCTCCTTCAAATTTCAGTGTTTCCCCTGCAGCTCCTTTCAAAATGAAAAACGCGTCGCCACTTCATATTTATATATTATACCACACCATGCAGTAATTGAATTGCCCTTGATTGTTTCATATACCAGTCCACTGCTCTAAGCACTACACCACCATGTGGATGGAAGGTTATCCTCTTTCAATAATCCCCTGTTTTTTAGGTTGTTTGGAAGGTATATTCTAATTGGGTAATGGAGTGCACTGTGTAGTATATGTTAAGTTTGTTTAAAGAGTCAGATTCATCACACCACCCTGTGTTGTACTGTAGCAGTTAAAGAATTCACTAGCATATGAAGTATCAGGGGTAGTTTATATATTATTATATTATATTACCGGTATATACTTTATATAATAAACCGTGCAGGAATTGAACCCTTGATCTTTCATATACCAGTCCACTGCTCTAAGCACTACATCACAGAGGGAGATGGATGTCTGTTGGCTGAGCAACAGGTATTATCTGATGTACTAACAACAACAGCACCCACACATTCTCATTATCACTCTTATTGTCTAGCTGTAGCGGGGGTTCCTCTCCAGTTCATTATCTGATGTAGTAGGCTATATTACAGGTCTCGCTACTACTGAGGTTTACTTAAGAACGAGTCCTAGTTGCAAAGTGTATAACCTGCAGGCTGGAGGTGCTTTGAAAGAACTATTTTGGGCTTGGGAGTAAAGTAAACGGTGCAGCAATGTGAAGGTGCGGTAATGATACAGACGTGGTGTGTGTGTGTTCAGTGATAAATACCAGGAAAGCAGAGAAGCTGTATGTTAGGATTGTGGTGCAGTTTTATTCAGCATAATTGGTGATTTCCTTTTTGTTTCTGCGGGGAAACAAAAATGGAGGGGGCCGGACTGGGGACAGGGCTAGGTGGCGAGTAGCTTTATTTGGTTGGTCGAGTAGCTTTTTGGGTCATTTGTCAAGCCCTGGTCATGACGTCACGTGGTGTCCCATTGCCATGGCAACGCAGCATCAAATGACACTGCGCCATGTTCACTGCATTTGGAGAGGGAGTTGCAGCAGGATGCTGGGAGGCGCTGCCGCAGCACGCCACCAAGTAAGGGAATTTTTTTTTTCATTTTCTCCGGGTTGGTCATCAGCAGAAGCTGGCAACCCTGCCCCTACACCCCCAAATAAATACAAAATACAGAATTATCTATCTTGGGGATGGTCTCAGGCCTCTGGTGCCCTGGCCCTCCCCAGTTGTGTGGGCCTCACTCTCATGCCGGTAAGCACCAGCGTCAGAGAGAGGCTCGGCATTGGACAGAGTTAGTGAGGGCGGCCCGCAGCTGGGGAGAGCCGGGCCCGGTGGCAACGAGAGGACCAACTTCCAATGCCGGCCAGGCCCCCACAGTCACTGGGCCCGGAACACTTATCCCGGCTCTCCTTTACATTTAACAACTGCTTCCAAAATACATCTCATGTAAGCTCTCAGAATGTGTCTCATAATGCCTCTTGCGTGGAGGAGAAAGGTGGTGCTAAACCATAAAGCATGTTTATTTCTCTTTCACTTCAATGGACTGCAAGATGACTTGCAGCTTAGCACTGCTTTAAATAGGCCCCTAAGAATCCTACTGTTTTTTTTTATATGGCACTGCAGTTGTCTCTGATAAAGGGTTTAATGAATGAATGTGATGGCACTTTTTACAAACCAACTTTCATATCATTCTTTTTTCTGAATATGGAAAAGCTGTTTCTGTCTGCTCTGTTTCCCAAGTATACTATTGCGTGTGATCATTATCTATCTCTGTCTCCACATCCTCTCTCTCATCAGACACACTTCCTTCTAGTTTAGATTTTCACCAACAGGGAATACTTTAGATTGAATCTGTGTATACCCCCTGTTATTCATACTTTGGCCATACTGAAATGTGCGTCTGTCCAGCTTATTTTATTTGATTTGATTCCTTATGCTTTTTCGTGTCACTATACTTCCTGCAGATGTTTGCTACCTTCAGCATAAGGTTTTTCTTTTTGATCTATTTCCCCACCAACCTTTTGACGTTTCCTATTGCTAGCCGGGAGCGGAATGGCCGCTCTCTCTCCCGGCTGTGATTTAAATCCCCCCAGCTCCTCCCTACGCTCCTCCCCATCCTATCCCCTGGCCGCATCATCCCCCGCTCGTGTTGACGGGAAGGAGAGCGGCCAGGGAACCCCTGGAAGGTGAGGGAGAGCCTTGCCCCCCAGTCATGGTGCCCCCCCGCCTAAGGGGGCTGCTATTGTCTTCAGATTTTCAATTAATGATGAAAATGTTATTTAATAAAAGCTGACCGAGAAATGGATGTTGCTAATAAATTATAATGATGTAATAGTTTAAAATCAGTGGTTACCAATTTTATTTTGTTTTGTACCATGAAAACATATTAACAATTTCCCACAAACCACTTGCTGTTTACTGCTGTCTCAATGTATATGTAACCATACTTATATCCCAAATATATCTACTTCTTTACCATTATTTGTAATTAATTATTGCAAATTAACTCTAATAATACCTTTAGTGCGAATTGTGTATTTGTTTTCTCCCTGGCTCTGTTCTGTACTCTCCCTCAGCAATCTAAGGCCTCGTCCAGGGTTGCAATGTGCGGCCAGCGTGAGTGAGCACCTGCGCATGCACGGCACTTAGCTGCTTGCCGAAGCAAACAAATTTGATTGTGCCACTCGCTAGCGTGTCACGTGAGCGCTTCGCCCAATGAGGGCAAACCAGCTCCGTGATGTCATGGCCACGCCCCCTGACCCGCCCCCTCGCACGCAACTTGCTGGCCATAAATCGCCCAGACAAGCAGAGTGCGTGACGTCACCGCGCACAAGCGCCAGACATGATTGGCTTAAACAGGCTGTCTTAGAGTATCTCCAGGCCAAAACTACTGAAAAGAGGTCCACCATCCTCTCCATTATGGACGAGTGGTTGGTAGGAAGGTGCATTTACAAGGATGAGTGGAAATCCGAGAGAAGCCGGGTTCACCTAAGGTGTATTTTGTGTGGACCATAATGTATTGTATTGTATGTCTTTATTTATATAGCACCAAAAGTGTACTCAGCGCTTCACAAAGAACACAATATAGGGAATTAAAATGATACAATAAGTGCAGTAAAATCAGACAATAGGAAAGGAAATCCCTGCCCCGAAGAGCTTACAATCTAAGAGGTATGGTGGGAGACTTACAGAGACAGCAGGTGAGGGAATTAGTGCTGTGTATGGTAGTGCTTGGCCACAATGGGTGGTAGGAGTGGCTGAGTGTGGGACAGTAACCATGAGTGCAGGCTGTTGGGATGCTTAACTTGTGGGGTGAGTTTTAAGGTTAGTCAGTATTAAATCAGAAGGTTAACACCAATTACAGGGGAAGAGATGGCAGGCTGCATGGGTGATATCAGTTGTGTGTCTTGGTTCAGGCTTAGGGTAGATCCCCAGCAGCAGGAAGGAGTAGATAGAGGGTGTGAATAGAGGATTTGTGTGGGTGCTTTTTTATTGAGGGGTAAAGAAGTTGTTGGGAGAGAGGTGTATAAATAATGGTGCAGTGGGGAGTGGGGAAGTTGGAGAGAACAGAGACGTTCACAAAGTAGTGAGGAAACAGTAAGCAAAAAACGCTATAGGCAGGGCATGGTGAGATGCAGGAGGAGACAGTCCAGGTATTGGAGGATAGGAAGAGTACAAAGAATCAGCATTTAGAAAATCAAGTTCTCACAGATGTTTGATGGACAGGTAGTAAAGAAACCTGATCCTAAGTTCTATAAATAGAGATCATGTACTCTTCATGTTAAAAGAGTGTTTCTGTTATCATAATCACTGTGTTCAGTGGATAACATGGGTCCTAATGTCTGTGTACTGTGACAATGGTTATGTCTAAGTCACTGATATGTGTAACCGTTATTGTATTTCAGGCACCAGGTTGGCGGATGGCACTCAAATTCGGTCCCAGTGAGGTCATGGGAATTTCACCCAGGGGAGAGTATAGCTATAGTAGGTTTTGGCTATTCTACTGCCCCTGTTATGTAAGCCCTGCTAGATGCAGGCTATAACAGACTGTCATCTTGGGTTTTCCCCTCCTCCAGCAACCTCTCTGAGTGACAGGATGTGGAGGTGGAACTGGGTCTGTGTACAGCCAGTCATGGTGCAGATCTAGTGCCCTCTCCCATCTGTGCCTTAGGGAGGAAGCATGTAAAGGTAGTTAGTCCAGGTTCACCCTTCAGGGTGTAGAGACCTATGCCTACAGCCCCGTTATGGGCTGGGGAAGAGTTCAGGCACCTGGCCAGGCCTCCAGCCTACCAGCGTGGCCTAGGGCCGTCCTAAGACCTAGATCCTGCTAGTAACATCATGCATCCGCTGTAACAAGAACTGCAGTGGCTGCCTCAATAAAGAATCCCATTTTATATACCCCAAAACTGTCTGCAGAATTTCACACAGGGTTTCTTAGCCATTAAAAGGTTGGAAACCACTGACCAAAGGTAAATTTCCTTTTGCCCCAAAAGAGCTCTAGGCAGCATTAATCATAGGGGTATACGTACAATTCTCCCATCATATGTTTACAGGTTTAATAGTGCACAGGTTTCTCAAACAATATTGTGGACAAATAAAGTTTGGAATTGGTTTCTAAAGCTTGGTTTTCCATCTCGGATAAGAAAGAAATGGTAACAGACAACATTGTGTGCCGACCGCATTGTTTGTCATATGCCAGCAGTAAAGAAATATATGAATTGGGAAGTAATAGCCGATGCGGTCACAAACCCACAGCTCTACTCAGTGGTACCCAAAAGGACTAGTGTAACATTTTATTAGCTGTGGGTTTTCATCCACAATTGGATTGTTTATGATGTCAAATATGAAATCAACATTAAACAATAGTACTATACACATAGCTGATGGAAAGAGAACAATGTTCTGTTGATCGGTGCTACCAATGTATGGTTACAAAATGTCAGTATATAAACTGTTGATACAATAAACTTGCTTGAAGAAAGGATTATTATGGCATCATGAAGTCTGGTACATATTCAGAGATAAATGCTCAAAATAAGGGAAGGTTTTGTATAAATGTCTTGTTTGATAATACAGATAGTAGCTGTTGTATCCAGCCCTCTCTCTGATTTTCTTCCTAAATGGACTCCCTCCCTAGAGCTTACAATAGTGATGTCCAGCAAAACGACTCCCACTGTTTGTCACAATAGTGTGGTAAGTAAATATTAGTACTCACAATGAGATGCCGTCCCTTCTACATGTGCGTGCCTCACGTTGGGAAGTAGATGCAGGTAATCCGGTCAGCGAAAAAACGGAGCACAGCAGCAAAAGAAGGGCTACAATACTAAGGCTATATTAAAAACACTCTCTGATGAAGCACCAAGACAGGCGTGAAACGCGTTGGAGTGCACTTACTACATGTATGCCATGTTGTCACTTTTTCATTAAATTGTTTTTAATATAGCCTTAGTATTGTAGCCCTTCTTTTGCTGCAGTGCACCGTTTTTTTTCTCTCTCTGACCGGATTACCTGCATGTACTATACACATATATTTACGTAAATGTTATCTGCGGTCAGTTGTTGGACACAACACCACCCCATCCTTTACATGGGGACTCATTTTATCCAGCCAAACACAGTACATGATAGTAACCAGAAAGCTGTAGTTCAATAGTTCACTTTTCTCCTGGTTGCTGAAGTTATATTGTTTTATAACTTAGATCTGCACTCCCTCCTGTGGTTGTTCTGGGGCAGCACCATCTTCACGGATCCAGTATTCAAATACCTTGAGTGTTTACATTCTGGGCCCTCTAGAAACCAAAGTAGGCTCATAAATACTGCGTACAAGCTGCTAATATATAGACACTCCAGTGATATCTTCTTACATTGTCAGTGTTTCTTTTCTAAGTACTGTATAATTAAATGGAAAGAGTCACTTTTCAGTTCTCACTGACTCATGGCAAATAATGAGAAGAAAAGATGATGATTTGTTTGTTGATGTGGATTCTTTTAAAATGCATTAAGCACCGGGGGGGGGGGGGAGGGGGGGGGGGAGGGGGGCGGGGGAGGCAGCCATGCACTGCAGTCTTACTACCAGGTGGTTAATTTCATATCCAAAGTGTACATTCTCCATTCCCCCCTATGTTTATCACGCAAGCTTAATGAACTTAATGAAAATCACCTTCTGTGTAATGACAAACAGCAGGCTCTCTGCGGATGTTCAGGTGAGAAAGCAGAATGATACAGTATATTGAAAAGTAATCCCTCCGTTGGTAAGATGTTTTACAAAGTGATTTGTTCCACTGGGAGCAGTTGCTGCTGACTTCGCATGTGGGGAGGAGCGTAAGCAAACTTTCCACAAGCAGACACAGTCATTGATATGTACACTATACAGGTGAACCATTTCAAGTACAAAAGAGTTACATGCTATGGAGACATACATGTGAAAAGTGAAGTGCTTACTCTTGATTTATTCTTTAAAAAAAATATTTGTTGCTTTAACAGTAGTCTCCCTTTCAGCTTATAGAACGGGGATACCATCGTTTTGGCGACCTTGAGCAACGTTTAATTTGAGGTTTGCACTACGCATTTGTTTTTGTTTTTAATAATTTATATTTGATTGGTTTCACAAAATATGAATGGGGGAGGGATTAGGGATTACAGAAAAGAAAGGAGGCTGAGTGGGGGGTAGGGAGACGAGGAACACTATTTCCATAGTATGATGTCAGCCTTTTGGGCGGAGGCGAGAAGAACAAATAGGTTACGACTTTCAATGTTTTCTTTTTACACCAGGTAAAATATACAATTGGATATTAGGTTAGTTTAGTTCACAGTGTCACACATGGTTCCCATAGCCTCAGAATCCTATTGTATCTGTCTGCCAGCAGACTTGTTAGTTTCTCCATGGTCATTATATAGTTCATTTTGGTTTTGACTGCCCTCATCATTGGAGGGTTTATCTGAACCAGTGGGCCACTATCAAGGATTTAGCTGCCGAAAAAATATGTGTAATCAATTTATCTAAATTTCTATCCAAGTCTTCGGTGGGCAAGTGAATCAGCACTGATTCTAAATTCCAAGCTGGGTGCAGTCCTGTGATTTAGATAATTAACCTTTTGATTTTTCTATATGTAACGGGTATTCCCTGTGAATACAGACGCTACTGATACTGTATATTACCTGTGTGGCTCTCAGGAGCCTAAGCCTCCGCTCGGGGAGCCTGGGGTACATATATATAACTCTATCTCGTGGTGCAACGCCTCCACCAGGGAGGGATCCCGACAGGGCGGGAGGGCGGGAGGGGTCCCTCACAGGACTCAAACCAAAGACACACACTTGGTATGAATAAACAAGAACAACCTTTACTGATATGCATATAATATACTTATACTCTATACGTCCCAATGTCATTCACTCCCACTTATGAGTGTATACCCCTTACCCACCACCGTGTACCCCCACACCGTGTCCACAGAATAACCCTTGTCCCGTGGTCAGCGCTGCCACTATGTGTGAGTACTCTGTAGGTGGTACACGTGCATAACAATACCTGCCCAGTGCGACGGCACCTGGGCGTTCAAAGGATCTTCAAAAAGGATCCGACGATCTTCCTAGCGATGTCCGGTTCCTCCGGTGAGATGATCGGTCAGGGCTGTCCACCTTTGGTACAGTTCCGCTCTCTCTGCGGAGTAGGCTTGATCCCAAGCCTCTGGATGGGAAGCGCAGCATCCGCTGTGTCGCTAACTAGCACTGTATATGCTAATGGGCAGGGTCCCTAACCTGGGGCCTGTCCCTGAAGCACCACAAACGACTGAGTGGCTCAGGGCTAACTGGGGCCTAGGGGGCTGCTGGCCTAGTGCAGTGGGTCCCTGACCCCTGCACCCTCACCTCCTTCCCCTAGCCTCTCCTGGCGCCGACTGACTAGCGTGGGCTACGTGACAGCTTCCTATTCCCTGCCTATGAGGATCCTCACACCCTATTGGTTCCCTGGCATCATGTGGGGTGTCCTAAGGCTCATGGGACTTGAAGTCCCTGCTCAGAGCCTTCTCCTGATTGGCCGCCTCTTTGCGCGCTTCTTACTGCACATGCCCGACCTGCCTCAATGCCTCCCGTTGCTCCATTACACTGCGCATGCGCGACCTGCCTCAATGCCTCCCGTCGCTCCATTACACTGCGCATGTGTGCGCACAACCTAAGATGGCGACGCCCTCTCAGGGAGCCGCCGGTGCCCCTGGAGACGCGCTACCCGCTCCTCTGAGCCCCGCATCTCCTGCGCGCACACGGCGCGCACATGCACCCGCACCCGACCACCCTTCTTATCCGCCGCAGAAGGTGAGTACCGGGAGGGGGGAGGGTGCTGTATGCAGAGGGGGACCTGGCTACATATAGAACAGACTATAAGGGGGGGGGGACCCCTCGCTACTGCTAACAATGGGGAGAGTGGTGGTGCTACTATCAGGGGTTAACAGTGGATAGCAATGACAAGAGAGAGGACCCCAAGGAGAGCACTCACACACTCAGTAGATCAAGTGTACCTGTGAACAATGTGGTGTAAGTGAGGAATGGGTGAATAAAACACTTTAATATGAGTCGTAACTCAGAAAAATAAAATTGGAGCGCTGTGGATCAAAGTATAATACTTAATGTGAGCTAATATAACAGCGAATTGAAAAAATGGAACTGGATGTAGTATTAGCTGTGACCAATGCACTGTCCCTACTCTAAAGGACAGAGATGACAGTGTAAGGGCCAAATAACAGCACTAAAACCCTAGTAATATATGTGGTAAGTGGAGTTAACCACGTGATGCCTGGAGAGCTTAGCTGGAGATATAGGTAAGGTCTCGCCTTTGTGTGTGTGTGTGTGTGTGTGTGTGTGTACACCTCACTAATCGAACAACAAAAAAAGCCAGATGTGAATGATTCTGAACCCCTTAACCAGTGTCAGGATGTCCCCTCTTCACAATTTCTATAGCAGCAATCCCGCCTGGGATCTTACCTGATCCGCAGTCCCTCAAGGTACTATACTGGAGGGGAGGTGTTCCCTACCTGTCTTCCGATGTCTCCCGCGTGAAACTTGAGTCAGATCTGGAAGAAAGCAGGGTAGGTTACTTCGGTGTAGGTATACGGCAGTTAAGATAAGACAGAGGGTGAGGGAGACAGGGAGGGTGAGGGAGGGAGACAGGGAGGGAGACAGGGAGGGTGAGGGAGAGAGGAAGGGTGAGAGGAAGGGAGAGAGGAGGGAGAGAGGGAGAGGGAGAGAGAGGGAGAGAGAGAGGAAGGGTGAGAGGAAGGGTGAGAGAGGGAGAGAGAGAGAGGGAGAGAGAGAGAGGGAGAGAGAGAGCGGGAGGGAGAGAGGGAGAGAGGGAGGGAGAGAGAGGGAGGGAGAGAGGGAGAGAGAGAGGGAGACAGGGAGTGAGAAACACACACACACACACACACTGATACACACACATCCACTGATACACACACACCTAGTGATACACACACACCCATCCACTGATACACACTGTGATGCCGACACCACATTGCAGTCTCTTTTGTCCCAAATGAGGCAGGAAACACTGTATTTCTCTATACTTGGGGTTTATTTACAGGGATAAATAATATGAATAGGCCCACCGTCCCTTTGAGAAAAACCAAATAATAAAATCAAATCCTATTTCCTTTAGGAAAGCTAACTACACATTTCAGCAGCAACCCTTACTAACCCGGCTGCCAGCTAAGCCAGTTGTCAGCCCCAAAACATGTACATTGCATACAAAGTCTCTGCAGATAATAACAAAGCGCTTGCCTTATCTTTAGTCCTTTAAGGTCCTCTGCAACCAGACGTCACTGCTTCAGCACAGCTCTCTCAGCAGAGTCTCTCAGACTTCTTTTACCAGCCTCCATTAGCTGGGGAGCTCCTCTGTCTCATCCCTTCTCTGGGATAAACTGTCTCTCTGTGCCTTGCAGCTTCCAGCCTTTTAAAGCACTTCCTGACTATTCAGAACAGGTTGATTAGCTTCATTAGTTATCACCTGAATAGCCTTTCCAAGGAGGATTAAATTAACTCTTTGTGGTGAAAAAGTCCAATAGCTTCCCCATTCAGCCCCTAGAGGACAGCGATGGCACCACAACACACAACCACCCACTGATACACACCCCCCCACTGATACACACACACTGATACACACACTGATACACACACACACTGATACACACACACACTGATACACACACTGATACACACACACACACACACACACTGATACACACACACACACACACACACACACACACACACACACACACACACACACACACACACACACACTGATACACACGCACACACACACACACGCACATACACACACACACACACACACACACTGATACACACACACTGATACACACACCCACTGATACACCCACACCCACACACCCACTGATATACACACACACACACACACACCCACTGATACACACCCACCCACTGATACACACACACACTGATACACATACACCCACCCACTGATACACACACACACATACACACACACACACACACACACACACACACAGATACACACATACACATCCACTGATACACACACACACACACACACACACACACACACACACACACACACACACACACACCCCACTGATACACACCCCCCCCCCACTGATACACACACACTCCCACTGATACACCCCCACACCCACTGATACACACATACACACACCCACAGATACACCCACACCCACAGATACACACACCTACCCACAGATACACACACACCCACTGATACACATACACCCACTGATACACATACACCCACTGATACACACCCACCCACTGATACACACCCACCCACTGATACACACACTGATACACACACACCCACTGATACACACACACACCCACATACTGATACACACACTCCCACTGATACACACACACACACACCCACTGATACACACACAGATACACCCCGCCTCCCCCTGCACCGCCCGCCAGCCCCTGCACCGCCCACGATCGCGCAGCAACCACTGCCTGCCGCTGAGCCCATCTCCCACACCAAGGGGACGGTCCAATGGGGGGAAGTGAGCGCTGGGGGGCAAAGCTGTGAGCACCGGGGGGACAAAGCTGTGAGCGACGGGGGGCAAAGCTGTGAGCGACGGGGGACAAAGGTGGGAGCGCCGGGGGGCAGTGGTGGGAGCGCCGGGGGGCAAAGGTGGGAGCGCCGGGGGGCAAAGCTGTGAGCGCCAGGCGGTAAAGCTGTGAGTGCCGGGCGGCAAAGCTGGCAGCGCCTGGGGGGCAAAGGTACAAGGTGGTACAAAGGCAGGCGCACCCCCGCTACCACCTCCCCCCCTGGCTGGGACCCGGGAAAGAAGGGGGACACTCACCGCGCACAGAGGAGCCGGGAGCGGGAAGACAGACACACTCACGTGTGCTCTGCACAAAGCGGAAGCCCCGCCCCCGGCTTCCTCTGACCTGCCTGCGACCAATCCCCTGCGGGCCGGCATTCTAAGTCCCGCCCCTGGCATTCTCCTTCATTCAGTCCCCCCGACAGCATTCTCACACACACATAGAAAATACTTACCGGCCGCCGCATTCTCCTCACCGTCGCTGCCCCGCAATACCGGGACTAGGGACAGAAACCGGGACAAAACTGGGACGGAGCTAAAATCGGGACAGGGCAGAAAAAACGGGACTGTCCCGGCAAAAACTGGACGAATGGTCACCCTAACGTGGCTTGATGCGCAAGCCTGATCCTGCTCATTACTATTAAGTTATGCTTTATATGTGCATTCTGTATATTATCCATGAATGGTGGTATGCATGTTTATATTTCTGTGTCCAGAAGTTGGTTCCTCGTCAGGAGTTTACCTGAGTGACAAGAATGTTGTGTTCTATATCATTAGGTAATTATTATATTACTGTAATGTACAGTTAAATAAAAAAAATCTTTATATTTGTGTTTATCAAGGATATAGGCCTGTAGCTTTGGCATAGTGAGGGATAATTTCCCTCCTTTAGTATTACAATTATTGAGACCTCTAAATAGTTTGCCTGGTAGTTCAGATCCTCCCAGCATTTATTGTTTAATAACTAGGTAGGGGTACAGGATAGCCACATACATCTTACTATACAGGTTTGAAAAGTGTTCTTGAGAGACTTGATGATCTCTGGTACTTTTTCCTCTATAATCAGAACGTCTAGGTAACCAGAAGCTAGATTGTCTAGTGAGGGTAACTTGCAACTTTCTAAATACTCGTCTATTTTCTTTTTTAGCATTGGGTGTACCTATTTTGATGGGATTAAGTTATAAAGGCTACTATAGTATTATACAAACAAACATACAAATCCACAAAACTCCTGCCCACCAATACAATAACACACACACACAATAACTGTCCCCCCCCCACAAAATTCAATAAAAAACAGCTTAGGGCACGCACCGGAGGGGAAGAGGCCCGCAACAGCTGGGGAGAGCTGGGGGCCCAGTGGCAATCAGAGGCCGGCAGCCGGACATTGAAATTGGACCCAGGCCCAACTTTCAGTGCAGGATGGCTGGACACCCAAATTTCATTCTTGTTCTATCAATGTTGATTCTTATGTGATCTTCCCCCCTGTTGGGTTACTAGAAATAATGCCAGGGGTTGATAAGAGAAGATATGCTAGCCCTGCCCAGTAGTGGGCAGGGCTAGGTGATGGGTCATAGGGAGTATATAAGGCAGAGAGACATCTGGGAAGTCAGGTTCTAGGAGGTACCAGAAGTCAGCATGGCAGGCGAGGTGGGACCTCATGGAGTAGAGGTGAAAATGTGCTTCCCCATGTATAGTGTAGGTCAGGCCCCCTGTTGCAGGGATAATGTAACAACACGTGGGTGATCTGAATAGACTTGTCTATTCAACCACAAAAACATTGAACACAAAATAACAGAGCTTTAACTTCAGCATAGATAAACAAATGGAAAATTACGTCCTGAGTAGGGATTTACCTTTTTCCCGGAAAGGGCAATTCAAGTCCAGGATAGAAACACAGAGGAAGGATAAGTGTCCCAATGTAACGGACCTTGTGGCAAGCTATTCTCCCCCCAGAGTTCCAGGAAATGCTTCTCTGATTCAGACAGCAACAAGGAACAAGTAGCAGTTCTGGGTTCTTAAAATCCCTTAACAAGGCAGCTGGGACCTGGTTAATTAACCCAGCCTTTTCTCAAGCTGGGATTAACTAGGTCACTGCTGGACTCCAAACCTTTACAAAGGTCTCCTAGGCATACTCTTGGGATAGTGAAGTCACCCGGTCACATTCCTCTCTTGTTTGTGTGTGGCTGGGCCATGCATGGCTATAGCCCGACCACCCACCCTTGAGAGAGAACAAATCAGTATTTTTGTTTAGCTTCCCAGGCCTTTGCTGAATCTCAAATGAGGAGGGTTGGGGGGCCATATACCACTTGGTTAGCATAGCACTGGAGTCCTTCATTGAATTTAACCATTTTAGTGGAACATAATCTGTCACCAGGATAAAATGGACTCCTGCCATGTAATGCCTTACGGCCTCAATTGCCCACTTTACTGCGAGGCACTACTTTTCAATCACAGAGTAGTTTTTTCCCCCTCTGGAACAATTTCCTACTCAGGAAAAGATTCGGGTGTTCTACCCCTTCAAACTGTTGTGATAGAACTGCCCCTGACCTATCTGATGCATCGGTCTGTACTAGAAAAGGCCTATTCAAATCTGGGCTTCTAAGGACGGGACCTTCTGATAGACACTTTTTTACATTATTTAAAGCTCTCTGGAACTCACTAGACCATACCAACTCACTGATGCAATATTCCTAGATTTTGCAAAGGCTTTTGATACTTTTGATCATGTTATCTTGCTTAACAAACTCCAGTGCTCTGGAATAGGGAAGCATGCTTTAAACTGGGTTCATTCCTACCTATCAGTTAGATCCCAAAATGTGTCCATCTCAGGCTCTAACTCCAACCCCTTGGATATCACCTGTGGTGTCCCGCATGGCTCTGTTCTGTTTTTAAACACTGGCAAGACTGTAACAATGGTATTTGGGACCAAGGCTAAATTTTTAAAGCTTCCAATGACTGAGCTCCAGATCAGAACCAACGCTATACCACCCTAACTCCTGTTAATAGTTTTAAATATGTGGGCATATGGTTTGACTCCATTTAACATTTGGGATGCACAATGATACCCTGACATCCAAAACCTATGTGTAACAGGTGTTCACCACAAACAGGACAAGACCGCAAGGCTGAGGTGGGAATGTTAGTGGCCACCGACCTACAACCGCGTAACTGCGTCCGGAGTGCAGGGTCTGGGTCATGTAGCCAGGTCAGGATAGGAAAGGTCAGGGTGGTTGTGATACTCGCCGTGGTCAGGGATAGGAGAAAGTAAAATTGTTGTCATACGTAGCCGGGGTCAAGGAGGAGAGATGGTGGGAGTACGGAAGCTGGCTGAGTTCTAGGGGTCAGAGAAGGCAGGAGTCCAAGTAAAAGCTGGGGTCAAGGCACAAAGAAGCAAAACAAGAATGCAGCATGGCAGCAGGATGCTTGAGGCAAGCACACGATACACAAACAGAAGTTTATGCTCAGCCAATTTGCTTCAGGCAAGTCCTTTATCAAGGTCTAACACATATTGAAGGGCATTTTTAGAAGGGGACTGCTGTTCCACCCAGGACTCTTTTAGGAGGTCTAGGATACCCCAGGGTTGGTGGCCATATAGGAGCTCAACTGGAAAGAAACCAGTGGAGGCTTGGAGAACTTCCCGCACATCAAACAGCAGAAAGGAGATAGAAGTTCATCCCAAGCTCTCTTTAAGTATCTGCAAACTTCCTTAACATACTCTTTAGAGTTAGGTTAAGCCTTTCAACCAATCCATCAGTCTGTGGATGGTAGGCCAATGTCCGAACTGGCTTGACCTCTAGTAACTTTAAAACATCCTGCATCAATTTAGCCATACAATTTGTCCCTTGGTCTGTCAACAAAACCTTGGGAAGTCCGACCCGTGAGACCAGCTCTAACAACTTGTTGGCTTCCTGCTTAGCAGTTGCTGTGCCCAGTAGGAACACCTCAGGGTACCTTGTTGCATAGTCAGTTGTCACCAGAATATATTTGTGCCCCTTCGCAGGAGGTTCTAAAAGTCCTACCATGTCTACCCCAATCATCTCAAAGGTGACTGAGATCAAGAGTAGAGGAACCAAAAGGGACAGTTTTTGTCCCTCCTGACTGGTTAGCTGGCATACCGGACATGCTGCACCTAATTTGGCAACATCATCATGCATCCCTGGCCAATAAAACTGGGACAAAATATGGTCCATGGTCTTGTCTCTACCGAGGTGATCACCCCAAGGGATAGTATGGGCTAGGGTGAAGACAGCTTTAATAAACACCTCAGGAGCCAAGATTTGTCTGGTGACCTCCCCTGTTTGTGTATGCTTGTTCACCCTATACAGAATGTCATTCAACAATTCAAAATGAGGCTAAGTAGCAGTGGAGTTAGTATCAGGGAGTGGGAAAGAGGGGGAGGGGGAAAGGGAAGGGTGGCTCCCGCATCAGCACAATCATGCATAAAGTAATGTTGAGTAAAGTACAACCAAAATCAGGTGCAAAAGAGGATAGAGACTGTAGTAACAACAAAAACACATAGAAGTTCCTCCTTGAATGCACTCAGAAAGGTAAATAAAGATGATATGGTAAATATAGTTAAAAACCTTTTAATCACATAAGTAGTAAAACATGTTTGTATAGAGGGGGATGGTAAAAATTCCAAGGCCAATCCCTACTAACAGACCAAGAGAATCTTCCAAAATATACACACGGAAGATAGTGTAAATGACAGTACATCACCTAGATGTGGATACGTAGACTGCAGGAGTCACCATGTACATCCTCAGACTTGGAAACCTGTCCTGTCCACAGTGTTCCTATTTACAAAAAACCGTCAACCTCAAGAATTGAGGCTGATGGTACAGAATCTGAGGGGTGATAAAGGAGCAGTCGATACGGTAATGAAGTATACCTACAGAATGTCCTTTGAAAAAGCGCGCTCATGCGCGAAACGTGCGTCAGGTGACCAGAACGTCATGACGTCATCATACTGAGTGGATGCCTTCCACAAGCGCTATGGGATCTCCGAATAGCTGCATATACAGCCGCTGACTCATAACTCCGGTATCCTCCATGCAGGCACCCTGCCCCTACATTCTCCCTTACTACATGTACATGGTGACTCCTGCAGTCTACGTATCCACATCTAGGTGATGTACTGTCATTTACACTATCTTCCGTGTGTATATTTTGGAAGATTCTCTTGGTCTGTTAGTAGGGATTGGCCTTGGAATTTTTACCATCCCCCTCTATACAAACATGTTTTACTACTTATGTGATTAAAAGGTTTTTAACTATATTTACCATATCATCTTTATTTACCTTTCTGAGTGCATTCAAGGAGGAACTTCTATGTGTTTTTGTTGTTATAGCAGTGGAGTTAGCTGGCAAAGCAGGGTGCTAAAGGGTTAATGCCCCACGCTGGAGAGCTTTGAGTCCAGTAAATGCAGGAAATGTCCAATGGCAAAAAACAGGTCGTGGCAGCAAACTCCTCCTTGTGCAGGCAGCCCAGCAATGGGGCATTAACCCTTTAGCACCCTGCTTTGCCAGCTAACTCCACTGCTACTTAGATAGCCTTTATAGTGTTGATATATACCTTTTAGGTTCAGACCCTTACCATCCAGTTTTCCTGTGACTCACTTAGGGTTAGTTGGTCTGAATCTTGTGCCTCACAGTCTACCTTCATTCTGTTGGGATATTCAGTGATAGCTTATCACTGTGTCTCCCAGGTACATTGTTGCAGGATTTAGGGAAGTACCAGGTGACTACGGTCTACCTGGGAACAGGCCTGTAGAAGGGGTTCCTATACCCCGAAACGTGATGTTGCCCCCCTTGCCCTGGACTTTTCACTCCCCGTGTTTTCCCTTTTCTTTCCCTCTCCCCTCTCCCTTTCCCCTTCCCTGTCCTTGTCCCTGCCCTAGCACATAGTGCTTTCTTTTTTGGTCTTTGTTTGACCATTTTTTGCATCATTCATGTACCATTAAATACTTATTTTTGGCTGATCCATTTACTATCTGTTCTTTCCGTTTGAGTGCTGTGAACATTTGTGGTTTACTGAACATTAGGTGCACTGTCCCTTTAAGCAAAACCAAATCATAAAAGAAACACCTATTCCCTTTAGGGAAACTAACTTGACACTCTGGCCTTTTCTAACTGGGCCACCAGGTTAGCTGGTTATCAACCCCAAAACATATAAAGACAGTAGTAGGGAACAATATATAATGTCTTGTCTGTGTGTTCTGGTTTGGCGTCTCCGATTTCTCCAGGCACTTAAGATGGAGGCAGTGAAGTCCTGCTGCACCCAGTAAGTCTTTTGCCCTATCCGCGCAGGCATCTCTGCTATGTGGGGCTTTTGGTTCCTCACTGTTGCCAGGCAAAACCCTCTGGTCAACAAGCCTGGATCCCTGCAGGCGGGAGCTCTGTTATCTGTGTTCCTCAACAGACTCCAACAGGGACACTGAAAAGCAGCTACTTCTGCCTTTTATCCCCTGGTCAATCAGGAGTTTTACATATCACCTGCAGGAAACCAGACACCAGTGCAGTCTCCTGAAGCTTGCAAAGAGAGTTTAACTCCTTTACTCCCTTACAGGCCCACATGTGAAGCCCCCTCTCCTGGTCTACCAATGTCCCGGTTGGCTCCAGAAGTTGCGCCTGCCTAAAATTGGGCCCAACTTCTGCTTCCACTTGCGTGGCCCCAGCTTCCCACCGACATGGGACCCGAGGCCTTGCCCCCATCCCACATTGCCCACAAAGCAAGGTAAGAGGGGGGGGGATTGAGTGAAAGAGAGGAGGATTGAGTGTGCAAGGAAGGTAGAATTGAGTGTGAGAGAAAGGGGGAATTGAGTAAGAGAGGAAGAGGGAATTGAGTAAGAAAGGAAGGGGGAATTGAGTAAGAAAGGAAGGTAGACTTGAGTGTGAGGAAGGGGGAATTGCATAATAGAGGAAGGAGGAATTGAGTAAGAGAGGAAGGAAGAATTGAGTAAGAGAGGAAGGGGGAATTGAGTAAGAGAGGAAGGGGGAATTGAGTAAGAGAGGAAGGGGGAATTGAGTAAGAGGTAGGGGGAATTGAGTAAGAAAGTTACAGGGAGAGAGTGTTAGAAAGTAAAGGTGGAGAGTGAGAGAGTTAGAGAGGAGGAGGAGAGAGAGTTATGGGTGACTCATTGGTACCTGTATGAAGGTGTACCACCCTGTCATCTGACCTGGACACTTAGCATATGTGATGTACGGCACACCTTTAAGCACGTGACCTGCATATGGCACAAGGGTTAATGCACAGCTCTCTAGCTCAGGGGTATGCAAACTGGGGGGCACAAGATTTTCTCGGTGGGGGGGTAGCAGTTATAGAGGTCCTGCGCTCTCCCCCAACGCTTTTAAATTAAGGCAGAGCGGGGTGGGGAGGTGCGAGCCACAGAGGAGAGCGGGCAGGGGATGCGCACGGGGAATAGTTTGCACACCCCTGCTCTAGCTGATCCACTTTTCACCATCCGCAAAGGTCTTTCAAATTAACAATATCTCCCCTCACTCCATCCCAATATACTGCACCATCTGTCATGGACAGCACACTTGTGAGCACCTGACTTAGATATGCAACCAGGGTTAATACACATGGCTACGCTAGTCAACTCACTTTTCTCCTGCACAAGGTAGTTTCAATGAGTTAATATTTACCTTTTACTCGATTTCAATCATATCTATACGCTGCCACAACCCAAAACTTATCAAATATGAAATTTGCAGTCTAAGGTCCCTGTTTATTTAAAGAAAAACTATGCACGTAGCACACAAAAATCTGTTGTAGCAAAATATGTCCAAAAATTTACTTTACTCTCTACAGAGCGTGCAAATAGTTAATTCAGAGCCTAAAGCATTACTTATTACAGATTGGCTTTAATATGTGTAGCCCTGGTAAGAATTTGGGCTATATATCTTTCTCCTACTGGTGTAAGTCCTGCTAAGGGCAGGCCGCCAGCAGTTATCATGGGTTTCCCCCGCTTCAAGCCCTGCCTTGATTGGTGGAGGTAGGCCCCCTCACTCTGTGTGGAAGGCATGAGACACAGGGGAGGGGCCTGCTGACATCATGAGGGGTGGGGCTGTCTAAATTTAGTTGCCTGATCCTGTCAGTGGCAGTAGTGATTAGAGTGAGACCTGGTTTGGGAGTGAGAGGAGCGAGACCTGTCCTGGGATCAGAGACAGGAGAATGCAGTCTTACAGTTGGAGGAGAAGCTCCGGCCAGACTGAGTAGAGTTGGTAGAACTATAGGGTGGTGGACCAATGCCCCTCACCCTGCTCAGGGGGTGAGGGGGGAGCTAGCCTCACCTTGAGTGTCTGCACTTTGGGGTGGAGGCCGGGAGCATTGTGAGCCCCAGACAGCCATCCTGAAGGGGTACAGCCTGGAGGATAAGGAGAAGGAGGAAGAGACCCTGTACATTGTCTATTGCTGCTGCTGTGAACTATTGGGAGGAGAGAGTTCAATAAAGAGACATTGCTGCTTTTATAAGAGACTTGTGTGAGACTGAAATCTCTCGCCCTGAGACCAGGGCTCTCTGGGAGGATTTCACCCTACCCCTATAGGGCTCGCCAGAGATGGAGGCGCTGCATCGTTGCTAGAAGATGAAGGCACTAACCCCAGAAGGTGAAAGAACAGTGCGCAACTATTAAGCAATTCACAAACGTGAAGTGATACAGTGATATAATATATGTAGCCAGGTCACCTTTTTCTCCCTGCGACCCCCCCGGGAACCTCCGTGGCCCGGAGCGATGTCGGGTGCTGCCGGAGGCAAGCGGCAGACCCGACGGCCATTCCGGAGGGTGGGGGCCGAGGAGGGAGCAGCGCGTCTTCCCCTGCAGGTTACCGGTTGCCGGGGACACGATCGGGCCGTTGCTATGGCCGCGGTCGCGTCGCTAAGGTCCCGGCGGCTCGGTAATACTGGCGGCGCCATTGCTCTGCGCGTTGCGCATGCGCAGGGGATATTAAGAGCCAGAGGCCCCCGAGCAGCTCGCGCATGCGCGGAGGGAACTTCAGGGGCAAGGAAGAATCGCGCGAGAGGTAGGGAGACAGTGAGGCGGCCATCAGCTGTTCGCGCATGCGCAGGAAAGGCGCGCACGCGGTCCCTATGTGCTTTTAGGCTCCATGGGACTACAACTCCCATGGGGCATAGCGAGACAGGAGAGGGAGATAGATACATTTGGCGGGCTGGAGCTACGTGTCAGTCAGGAAGAAGCAGAGCAAGGAGGCAGACAAGGGAAGGAGGTATGGTACGGGAGAGAGGGATCCCCTGTACTAGCCAGCACCCCCTTGGCCCAAGATAGCTCTAGTTATCCCATATAGTGAGTGTTGCCAGGGATGCCCTAGAGTAAGTGACCCTGTCACTCAGGTTAGTCAGTTGCTAGTGGAAGTCAGGACTGGGCCTCGTTAGGGGAGTAGGCAGACGCTTAACCCCTTAGGCCCCAGATAGGCTCTCCCTCTCCAGTGTATGGTGTATGTAGGATTGGTGGCTGTGTGTGTCGCGGCATGTGCTGGGCGCAGTGAGTGCAGCGTGTGTGAATGTCTGCAGGCTGACGGTGAGAGCTGTGTGTCTGCTGCAGGCTGTTAGGAGTAGCGAGTAGCTAGATGTTAGAGAGGATTAGGGACTTGGATAGCTAAGGGAGTGGGGAAGGTTATTACTCCGCAGGCCCTAGGAGATTTCCCCAAGCCACCCCAGGTTGCGGTTCATCAGGGACAGGCCCTAGGTTAGGGTTCCTGTCACGTTAGGGTTAGTTAGGGATAGATAGGGATAACGGCGGTTGCTGTTCCCGTGATTCGGTTGCTGTTACCGTGAGACGGTGGGACCCTCGTTGGGGTTCCTGGAGAAGTGGATAGGATCAGACGGATGCATCGCACGTCTGACCCTTTGAGAAGAGTGTTGCAGGCCCGAGCATCGGAGTGCTCGGAAGGTACCTCTGAATTATATGTGCACCAACAGGCCTATTAGTTCACAGTGACTGCGCAGTCACCCACGACCTCCGTAGGAGTACGGGACATTGGGTGGGTATTACAGGACACTGGGTGGGAGCACCAGACATTGGGCCTGAGGTGATAAGGTTAACTGGTTATGAGGTTATGTAAATGTGATGATATTCTCCATGCATGTTAGTAAAGTCATATAGTTAATATACATGCTGTCTACGTGATTATTATTGTGATTGTCCTGCGAGGAACCACTCCCCCTCTGGTGGGAGCCATCGCAGGTGGAGGCGCTGTACCGAGAAGATGTTGTAAGTGATCACCCCTAGTATAATTACCCCAGGTTCCCCCAGCGGAAGCTCAGCCCTCCTGTGAGCCAACAGGTAATGCACCACACCTGAGTAACCTTGTATGTTCCCCGCACTCACATCAGATATGCGATTGGGTGGGGTGGAATACCCGTTACATTTGGAGGCGCTGCTGAGATAGACCTGGGGTGCCCGGTATATTTTTTTCTAAATTGTGCTATTTTTGTTCGCCATGAAGAAGTCACGTGCTGATTTCCCGCCTGCGCGGGAAAATGTTGCAAACTGTCCGAGCTTGGCGGGAAACCCTAAGCCCCGCCACCGCCAACTGACTAACTCTGTGCCGAGCCAGAGTCACTGCATGAAAGAGTGTGCTGCCCCTCCTTCAGATTCCTCCAGGGGGAGCAAGCACGGTGAGCCTTCATCCGTAACCGCTGTCTCCATCAAAGAAAGTACTGGGGGCAAAGAAAATTGCTCGCCGTCATATGGACTCTGGCCGACGAAGGTCGGGGCCGTATCCTTTTTGTTGTGTCCGTGTATGATAGAATCGTTGAGTCCGTCGGGTAGTATGAACTTTGCGATTTTGACGTGCCTGATAAGAGGGCGGCTGGAAGACGCAAACGAGGATGGGTGCCGGGAATGTTTCTGTAACAACGGTGACTGCTCCTTTTGTAAATTGGCCTGGGGACGCATGTGTGGCTGCTGTAGGATACCGACTCTGCAACCCGTGCCGTTGGCGGCTACAGGACAGCCCGAGGAAGAGGGCACTGTGGCCGACATAAATGAAATAGACTCTGGGTTTTCTGATGATGGTGATGAAACAGACTGTAAGGGAGTACACCCCAATGTGTATGTGTCCTGGCACGTGCCAGGAGTGAAAGCCCTTACATTAATGTGCACATGCCTGCAAAAAGCTTATGTCCAAGGAGCCGACCTATTTCAGCTACCGCTGGATTTCAAGACCGGCACCGTGGATGGAGAACTGAGCATACAGTATTTTAGCCCCACATGTGACTGTTCTAGAGCGGCATTGGCGTGGGAGCCTCAATGTGAAGATTGCGGTGCCTGGTTCTTAAAACCTATTGTGCCCCAGCCTGAAGAGCCGGTCAGTATAATTAACCCATCTACCCTTCTCATAGATATTTCGGAGGGCCAGTGCGCCCAAGTGAACCTTCTAGACCTGGTTCCTGAGCAGGAACCACAGAACCCGGATCAGCCCATCCTGGAGCCGAGCAACACGTTGGCGGAGGATCCGATCGTGATGTTGCCAGCGGACAAGGTTGAATTCCCATCGGTGGTGATGCGCCTACCGGCGAACCACCCCAGCAGTGAGACAGAGGAATCACAGGGTAAGGTGTATATACCCCCACCTTCTTCTAGTGAATCCAGCGACCCGTCACTTGTGGTGATGCGCCTGCCGGCGGACCACTTTAGTGACACCAATGAACACACTATCTCGGCGAATGCGGAGCCTGCTGTGGGCCCGTGTGCCCTAGAGGAAGTGTGTCCCGATGTTGCGGACCCTGCTGTGGGCCTGTGTGCCCTACAATGGTCAGTCCGACCTACTACAGAGGTACCATCGGTCCTAGGCTTGGGACCAGTACCTACAGACGACAAGGGTGAGTCGACTGCCCCAGGGGTGTTGGGGGTGAGCCTCCAGGTGACCGCGGAGCACGATGGCTCCTTAAGTCTGGTCGCCCGGGCGAAGGGCTCCCCTCTGCATCACGTCCTGGAGGAGGTGTCCTCATTGGAAGGTAGCTGTCCAGAGAAGAGAGTGGACCAGTGTCTACCGTCGATCCTTCCGGAAGAAGGGAAGCCCATCGTCAGCCAGCAGAGTGGTAAGGAACCCCCTTGTTCCCCACCGACTCCGATGGAGGTGGCCGTGAAGAAGGCCAAAGCTACGGTTCCTGAGCGGAGTGTGAGCCCGTGTGCTCCGACGCAAGTGGTCCCAGGACTGGGATCCAACGCTCCCGAAGTTCGAGTCAGTGAGTGGACTGTCCCAGAAGAATTGGGGACAGGTCCCGATACCGCCAAGGTGGGAACTGACAGCGTCCCCGAGGACCTGTTGGACACCGTGAATCACCGCAGGGGTAAGGTGTCTACTCTTTCCCCCCTGCCAGGTGAAACCGCGACATTGTCCCGTGCTCGCTTCTCAGTGGAAGCTTCACAAAAATATGGGGACAAAGACTGTGTGGAGAGAGATCCAGGGAGACTGGCCTCCTTTGAGCCCAAAAAGGAGCGCCCCATTCCTCAGGTAGTGGACCGCAGGAAAGGTCCTGGCCTCCTGGTCTACCGCATCCAAGCCGCGGATGACCGGGTAAAGGCCTGCTTAAAAGACGTTGTGCTACTCCTTCCACCAGGGGGAGGAAGTAGCGAAGAGTCAGTGACTGTTTCCCCAGAGCGTGCTCAACAGGAGATTTTTCTGGGGGAGGCTCACAGGCGCAAAAGTGAGGTACCCCCACATGTTTAGTTCGGGGCACCCCACACATGGTCTCAGCCAGTCTCGGGTATTAATTGGTGTGATATGCCCTGTAATTTTTCATTGTGTGAAAGTGTACCAATTATGCCATGCCATTTTTCAGTGTGTAAACTTATGTCAAGGTATGTCGTTCCCCAAGCGAGGGCGTTGGGTGTTTCACCAGGGGGAGAGTGTAGCCAGGTCACCTTTTTCTCCCTGCGACCCCCCCGGGAACCTCCGTGGCCCGGAGCGATGTCAGGTGCTGCCGGAGTCAAGCGGCAGACCCGACGGCCATTCCGGAGGGTGGGGGCCGAGGAGGGAGCAGCGCGTCTTCCCCTGCAGGTTACCGGTTGCCGGGGACGCGATCGGGCCGTTGCTATGGCCGCGGTCGCGTCGCTAAGGTCCCGGCGGCTCGGTAATACTGGCGGCGCCATTGCTCTGCGCGTTGCGCATGCGCAGGGGATATTAAGAGCCAGAGGCCCCCGAGCAGCTCACGCCTGCGCGGAGGGAACTTCAGGGGCAAGGAAGAATCGCGCGAGAGGTAGGGAGACAGTGAGGCGGCCATTAGCTGTTCGCGCATGCGCAGGAAAGGCGCGCACGCGGTCCCTATGTGCTTTTAGGCTCCATGGGACTACAACTCCCATGGGGCATAGCGAGACAGGCACCAGGTGCCTGATAGGAGCCAATAGGGCTGTAGGACTGCCCTGGAGGGAGATAGATACATTTGGCGGGCTGGAGCTACGTGTCAGTCAGGAAGAAGCAGAGCAAGGAGGCAGACAAGGGAAGGAGGTAGGGTACGGGAGAGAGGGATCCCCTGTACTAGCCAGCACCCCCTTGGCCCAAGATAGCTCTAGTTATCCCATATAGTGAGTGTTGCCAGGGATGCCCTAGAGTAAGGGACCCTGTCACTCAGGTTAGTCAGTTGCTAGTGGGAGTCAGGACTGGGCCTCGTTAGGGGAGTAGGCAGACGCTTAACCCCTTAGGCCCCAGATAGGCTCTCCCTCTCCAGTGTATGGTGTATGTAGGATTGGTGGCTGTGTGTGTCGCTGCATGTGCTGGGCGCAGTGTGTGCAGCGTGTGTGAATGTCTGCAGGCTGACGGTGAGAGCTGTGTGTCTGCTGCAGGCTGTTAGGAGTAGCGAGTAGCTAGATGTTAGAGAGGATTAGGGACTTGGATAGCTAAGGGAGTGGGGAAGGTTATTACTCCGCAGGCCCTAGGAGATTTCCCCAAGCCACCCCAGGTTGCGGTTCATCAGGGACAGGCCCTAGGTTAGGGTTCCTGTCACGTTAGGGTTAGTTAGGGATAGATAGGGATAGTGGCGGTTGCTGTTCCCGTGATTCGGTTGCTGTTACCGTGAGACGGTGGGACCCTCGTTGGGGTTCCTGGAGAAGTACCTGGATAGGATCAGACGGATGCATCGCACGTCTGACCCTTTGAGAAGAGTGTTGCAGGCCCGAGCATCGGAGTGCTCGGAAGGTACCTCTGAATTATATGTGCACCAACAGGCCTATTAGTTCACAGTGACTGCGCAGTCACCCACGACCTCAGTAGGAGTACGGGACATTGGGTGGGTATTACAGGACACTGGGTGGGAGCACCAGACATTGGGCCTGAGGTGATAAGGTTAACTGGTTATGAGGTTATGTAAATGTGATGATATTCTCCATGCATGTTAGTAAAGTCATATAGTTAATATACATGCTGTCTACAGTACGTGATTATTATTGTGATTGTCCTGCGAGGAACCACTCCCCCTCTGGTGGGAGCCATCGCAGGTGGAGGCGCTGTACCGAGAAGATGTTGTAAGTGATCACCCCTAGTATAATTACCCCAGGTTCCCCCAGCGGAAGCTCAGCCCTCCTGTGAGCCAACAGGTAATGCACCACACCTGAGTAACCTTGTATGTTCCCCGCACTCACATCAGATATGCGATTGGGTGGGGTGGAATACCAGTTACATATATATATAAATAAATATTACGTGACCTTAGTAAACACTAAGCAAATTGGAGCATCTGCAGCTGTGATAACAGGGATGGCCCACAGCACCCCCTAGAAGTTCAAACAAAAACACAAAAGACACAGCGCACAACGCTCATAGTGCATTAAAAATATATTAAAACAACCAATCAATAAGGTAAGTAATGTGCGTACATCAAGGAAATTTCAAACAAGCATGTCAGGGATTAGTTACCCATACACCACATGGAAAACCGGATCAGATGTCATCAAAGGTATTGGAAGCTGTTCTGTGATATCCTGGTTCCGGATGGGTAGGTAAAGAGTCTTTAGAGTCCCCACTCGCATATGAACAGAGTCCAGCACACCCGCAGCTCACGTGAGAACGGCCGTTTCAAGCGGAACTCCGCGACGGCTGGATTCCTCTTGCTGTCCTCCGTTCCAGCACTTCCGGGTTGGTGACGTCACTGGAGGGTTGCACCGAAAAACGCGTCGCAATCCTCCTCCGGTGGCCGAATCAGTCCACAGTATTAGGGCAAAATATTAAGGCAGAACACTAGCACACTAGCACAATATCCAACGCGTTTCGAAACCGTAAAGGTTTCTTCATCAGGGAATACTGAATGGTCAGATGGCAGGCATTGAAATACCCCACGCCGGCGCCCCATTGGCCCGTCACACAGATGCTCCAGCCAATAGGATGGCGGCGGGGAGGAGTCAATCACCCGGTACACATCAATATGCAGTTGCCATTAGCAACATCACAACACATCAAGCTTTATTAGCATCAACAACATTACAATAACACAAAATAAAAAATAAATAAAGAAAGAAAGAAAGACGACTCTAAAATAAAGAAAGAGGTATTAGTGCATTCTCATTAAAATAATTCAAAGCAATATATAATATATAATGTATAATAAAATACAATAGAATAACACACCCAGAATCAACTAGACCTAAAGAGAGTTGTCAATAACAAATCTCCAAGAAGAAGCACGAAACCATTAAAAATGGACATTGGAATATCAGATGACATAAACTGTTTAAAACCATTTAAAAAATATATATAAATTAGTTAATATTGTGTAAATAAAAAGAAATGAAGAGAAATCAAATCGAACCACGTTAAGTCATAGAGGACAATCAATAGAGGGACCAAATATCGATGTCTTCATTTAAACCTTCATTTAAACCCCCCGGATACAAAGTACTCAGTTTATGTATCCAGAAGGTTTCTTGCACGGATAACTCTTTAACCCTATCCCCTCCCCTTATATGACAATGTAATTCGTGTGTCTAACCCTGTACCATTTTCTCCTGTGTCTAGAGGGAGGGCCCGAGGATCCCATACTACTGCGGAGGCAGGGCCTGTGAGTAAAGTGGTCCATAAGATAAACCCCACCATCTATACAGATGATACAAGAGGTAGACGCAGAGGCTCGCACTCTACTGAGGCGGTCACGTCCGGTGTGTCTTCACAAACAGAGTCAGAGGCAGGTACTTCCAGTGCAGTGTCCAAGTACGAGCACCATGACAAGTGGTGGGCACCCCTATTTACAGGATACCACAAGGGTATGGACTGTATGAAGTTTCTGCTAATCAGAAACAACATAGTTGACCATTGGTGGGCTGTAGGTGCCTTTACTCCCCAGGAGGTGGCGGATGAGTTAGAGCATAGATACCAGAAGATAGAGCAGAAGAACATCCTTCCTAAGGGGGCTGCCATACTGTATGACGATGTTGCCCCAGAGGAGCCTGAGTTTTGGGTACTGCCAAGCAGGGCGGGTAGCCGTAAACTTACCAAACTGAGCAGAGCAGACAGAGCCATAGTGGCCAGGTATAGACAATCTCATGGCTATGAGTTCCCTTACGTGCCTGAGCCTATAATGCAAGAGATTGAGGAGCTGTAACGTACGTGTTTGCCACAAACTGGTACCGGACCACGGGGCTGAGGTGGGGATATATAAACACCGACCTTAAGCCACGGAGTCAGGTCCGGAGTGCGGATTCCATAATCAGACATAGCCAGGTCAGGATTGGAGAAGGTAGGGTTAACGTTATCCAGGCAGGGGTCGAGGCAGGCGGCACAGGAGCGGTGGTCGAGGAAACAAGCCGAGGTCATCAACAGGAAATCTTGGGTGGAGGTACTTCAGGGATGAGAACAGGAACTGGAAATCCAGTGCTTCAGCACAGAAAGGCACCCCCTAGCCGGGTACAGCCAAGAGTGGTGGAGACCACTGGGGACAGGAACTGCAGAATCCAGTGCTACAGCACAGAACGGCACCCCCTAGCCGGGTACAGCCGAGAGTGGTGGAGACCACTGGAAAACAGGAACTGCCAACAGAAAGGCCACAGGAACCAGGGGTACAGACACGCCACAGGAAACACTGGGGACACCAGTGTAGCCGCTTCAGCACGGCAGCGAAGTCTGCCAGGAACAAGGGAAGCAGCCCCAGGGCTGCTAAGCAAGAAGGCCTTGTGAAGCAGGGGACTGGAAGCAGGATACCAGGCACAAGGAGCCCAGCAGGCCAAACAGGGAGTCTGTGACAAGCACAGTTACTTTCAACTAGGATTGCAAAGTCTATGTCCAGCAACTTCCTGAGGGCGGGGCAGGCACTAAATGGCACAGGAGGCCAATCAGGCCAGAGCTGCACAGGAGGCAGCAGGAGGCAGGTGATTGCAGAAGCAGGGAATAGATTGTCTGAAACCTGCAAAGCTCCGGATGGAAGGGCTCCAGCCAAAGCCAGGAGTGGATTCCTGACATTACCCCCTCCTTCACGCGAGGCCTCCGGACGAGCAGAGATAGGTTCCCACAGAGGTCTGGGCGACATGGAATTATTTCTGAACCCTCTGGGTATATTTGTAGAACTGCGCCGAGGGCGTTTGTCAGTGGGCGCTTTTTTCAAACGGAAAAGCAGTGGCACTGCAATCAATAGGAGGTCATCACCCCTAGGTAGGTGAGGTTTAGAGAACATCAGGACCGATGTCTGGGCATCTACATAGAACGCAGTAGGCACAAAGGAAAAAGCAGAGAGAAGCATGCCAGTGTCCAGAGTGAGAGCACAAGAAGCAGGGACGGGCTCCTCAGTCAAGGCAAGGAATTCCAATAGGAGTGTTGCAGTCTTTGATGATGACAACGTGAAATCCAGAGAGAACACATGAGGTAGTACAGAAAGTTCCATGAGGGATAATCCTAAATTTGCAGTAGCAGTCATGCAGTCAGAAACGGGTACCTCAAATACTGTGGAGGAGTCACTGGGAAACAGTATTGCCTGAGGAGTGGGAATCCCAGATTCAGAGGTAACACGAGGTAGTGGAAGTGAGTGACACTTGACAGGAAATCGGAGCGGAAGGGGGGGAAATCGGGGGAAATCGGAGCAGGGGCGGATCAGAGCGGAAGGGGGGGGGAAATCGGAGCAGGGGCGGATCGGAGCGGGGTGGGGGAAATCGGAGCAAGGGGCAATCGGAGCAAAGGGGGGAAATCGGGGGAAGGGGTAAGCAAGGGAGGCATGGAGCAGACTTACCACTTGCTCCATGCAGGAAGCGGCGGGCCTCGCTTTGCAAGCTCGGATAGAGCTTGCTGCGGGACAAAAAAAAAATCTTGGCAGCTAACAAGCTACAGCCAATCAGGTGGGAGTGCCAGCACACGACAGCCAATCAAGAGAGGGGGATTTTTTCCCCCTTTTTTGCAGGCTCATCGCGAGCGCGCTAAATCCTGTCACCCCGTGGTAACCGGGCGACGGGATTTAGCGAGGGGCACGGCCGCGCAGGGGGCCCGTGCGGCCGGGCCTCCTGACTCACCGGGGCCAGACCAAATGATTCCGAGGGCCTTATACGGCCCGCGGGCCTGACGTTCCCCACCCCTGTGGTAGAGGCTGGTGTGTTGGAAATGGAGGTGGAGAGGCTGGGGTGTGGAACTGGGAGGGGGGGAGGTTGGGGAGTGAACAAGGGAGGGAAGTTGAAAGGGAGTGAGCGGGCTCTTAAAAAAGGCCACCAACACAGGGGGGGGGGGGGGGCACAGTGGAAACTGTAGTCCTTTAACCAAGGGAAAGCGGTCTGCGGTTCCGCTTATAGGCATAGCCATAACACTTGCCCAGTGGTTTAGCACCAAGCTAAACAGTCAGATAGATAAGCCATTGTGGTGATCCAAGTGCAACTTTGTTAGAAGCAACCAGCAGAGGGAGCAATGCTGCAAGGAGCTTCACAGTTGCTTGAAGTACTTCAGTTTATTTAATGTGGTGGGAGGGTGTTCCCAGGGCAGTTGTGATGGGGTTGCTCTCGGTGCCACTGCACTGAGCCCTTTGGTTACAGAGGCACCGCGCTCTTCCCCAAAACAATTAACCTGATTGCCAGAAGAGAGTGCGGGCCTCTGTAACTCTCTAACCTTCTCCTTGGTGATGTCTTCGTGCAGTGTCCCTTGGAATGGTGCCGAAACGTCAAATGGCGTCCGGTTGCCATGACAGTGAGATGGTATATGATGTTGTTACGTCACGTGGCCTCCCATTGTCATTGCAACGTGACACCATTTGACGTCGCCACGATGAGGGACACTGTAGGAAGACATCGCAAAGGAGAAGGTAAGAGACACCGCACCAGTTCCCTGCACCAAGCCCCGCAATATTACCAACTGGCCCTGGGTGTTCCATATACTTATAAGACTTGCCTAGGCGCCACAATTTCCTTTTAAAATAAAATAATATATAGAAAAAAATAAATAAAATAAAATGAAAAGATGTTACCCAACAGGATACTTCTCAAACCTTTCCAGGAAAATGTGCTAAGATGGGTGTTCCATCTCAGGCCGATAAAGCTGATGACGCCTATCTCCATAGATTATTTTTTTGCAGAGTGTGGTAGATCAGGGGTGCGCAAAGTTTTTGACCTGCGCCCCCCCTGCCTCGCAGCCCCAGCGTTCACACCCCTCCTCTCCTACGACCCGGCATCAAATGACGCCGTGGGTCATGTGACGTTACGTGACCCCGCAGCATAATTTGATGCGCGTTGCCATGGCGACGCATCGCCGAAGACCTAGCTGGCAGCAGGTAAGGGATGTTACAGAGGCCTCATGCCTCCCCCGGCATTTAATTTAAATGCCTTAGGGAAGGGTTCGGGACCTCTGTAACCGCCGTGCCCCCCCTTGAAAATCTTGCGCCCCCCAGTGTTAGATTATAGTTCTCGATTCTACCTGTTTTCTAATATACCTGACATTTTGAAAGGTTTTGAAGCTGTGATGGTCAGTGCAAAGGTTCCAGTTGGCTTAATCTTCCCTGCAATAAGAGAGAACTTCGGCCTTGAGAGTTTTACATCAAAGATCTCAATTTAAAACATCATTTAGACAGACATTGCAAGGTGTTCGAGAGACAGGTGGTAAACCTTATTAAAAAAAATATCAGTGACACTCAAACCATAGGCCTGGCTCCAGTGTGTTAGATAGGAGATCATGGAACAATGCCCACATCTTACATTCACTTTTTTGTTTTGATGAATTTCACACTGACAAATATGTAATTGGTGTTTTCACTTGGCCTGCCTAGTGTACCCATTTTCCTACCTATTGTAAAACCTTTTGCTTTATTTCACATTTAGCAAAGCCGTATGTTCATCACAGGAATTTTTAAATCCCTAACTGCATTACCCTTTACCACCTCTGTTGGAAAGTTAATCTAGGAATACACAAACATTTCTTTTCACAGCATATTTATTTCATTTCCATGGCAACACTGGTATAGGTATTGTTCCTCCCATCTTCTCCCTACCTTTGGTTACCATAATAAAGGTAATTTACATACAAAGCACAATGCTCCCGGACAAGCAATGTTAGCATTCAGATTGTTAACCTCTGTAATGCAGGAGTGAACATTGCAATACATTTGACTCAATGTGACCTACAGATGTAGCAAGGCTTAATGTCTTCGTTGCTGCTGCTGCTGCTGCTGCTGCTGCTGCTGCCCCGCATAGTCACGCGACTGCAGTGGTTGCGGTACAGAAGGACACCCGCCGCTCTTTCTCTTGACAGACACTGTCCCTGTCGCCACAGACTTTTGCTTGTTCGTCCACGGCAGCAAGGACAATAAGTCTTGCTACATCTGTATATTTTGGAAAGTGTGTCCAATGTGCAGGGCCGGCTGAGATTATGGCAAGGCTGGGTGTAGGTGCATTTGTGGGGCCTATTACCATGTCCACGCGCCATCACATTATGGCGCCATGTTCTCATGGCAACACGCCATTTGATGTCACTGTGCCATGATATTGTGACCCTGCAGGATTAGATGCCGCCAAACAAGGTAATAGACAATAATAGAGGCCCCAGCAATCAGTTTAATTGTTGTTGGGAAGAGCACGGGGCTCGGTGCGATGGCACTGATGGAACCGCCATCACGCCGGCAGTTAATTATATGCAAAATCAAAGTCTGAACTACGTCTCATTTGCATATGCTTAGCACATTATTATAGCATAATCTTGCTTCATCTTCCAATAAAATTATATTCTGTCACTCTTAGTGTTACTCCTATCCAGACACCGAAATAGGGGTTTTGCTGAAGTGGAGAGACAAAAGCATAAGAGAGGGAAATAACGCTATGTGATTTAGATATTAACTATATCGGTGCACCCATCCAGGTCCTGCAAAATCCTTATTTCAGTTTCTGGATGAGCGTAACGCCAGGTTTAGGTATTACTTGCGTGATGGAAAGTTAAGTCCCTGTGTTAACCATAATGGACTTTAGTGGACAGATTACATGATAACACCTCCTTTGCATATGATTTCCTTCTCATTATCATTAACGTCCGTTATAGTTAATGATTTGACTTGAAGTGATGTTTTTGTACTTTGTGGATACAGCATTGCTCTTTACAGAAAGTTAATTTAGGTTAATGCCACATTA
The DNA here is from genome assembly GCF_040206685.1 of Ascaphus truei. Classification (NCBI taxonomy): domain Eukaryota; kingdom Metazoa; phylum Chordata; class Amphibia; order Anura; family Ascaphidae; genus Ascaphus; species Ascaphus truei. Next base: position 347,222,636 of record NC_134484.1, read on the forward strand.
AGTAGCATGACAGGGAAGTAAAGGTGCACTCTCTGGACTGTAGCAGGAAGCGCCTCTGGTGCACGCCCAGCGCCGAACGGCGCAATCAGCATCAATTCAAATCTTCTTCAAAGGTCCAAGTTGGGGATCTAAATGTTGATTTCACTTCAATAAATTGCTATTTTTGTACATGTCCTATGGAGTACTGCTGTCTCGTCATTTGAATTGACAATAACTAGCGTAACACAGTTTAGGGCATTTAAACCTTAAAGGGTTTCTAGAATCAAAGTGTACTACTGACTTCATAAAAGCTTCTACTGCATTAAGCTTTCAAGTAAAATACATTCTGTATGTAATATGACTGTTAAATGTAGGTTACATCTTGTTTTAACACATTTGGCTAAAGAACTGCACTGCTTGGACTATTGAACAGGCATCATTGTAGTTTGGTCTATATGTACAATGTTATAAATTATGACGTCATCCTGCAAAGGCTATTATTTTCTAAGGTCACGTCCCCGCTGGCTACTGCAGTGCTGTGGCGGACGCAGCAGGGACAACAGCCGCCCCACAATGGGGCCCGGGCCCGCTGTGAGAAACGCCTGCTCAAGAAAATTGAGATCAAGACTCGCGACGGAGCACTGGCCACGCCCCCCAGCAATTCAGCCAATGAGGGCGAACCTGCCAACACACCTCCCTATCTTTCCCCTTGCAGCTCACTGCAGACCAGGGAACTCGGCTGCATGCGCCGCCAGTCTCGCAGGCGCGTGTGCGGCGCAGGCACTGGGGCCTTAGCCTAACTCCATTCTTTTATACTTGTTCGAAATTCGACACCTACTGCATACATTTAAAAAAAATGTTTTATGTATGTTTGTAATCCTGGTGAGCTGAGACTTGGCAGAGGTTTAATTTCCTCTAGCTACTCCCTTTTGTGTGATCAAAAAGACTCGTTGGATCTCTGATACGGACGGGGTGTGTTAAAAGGTAGAGGAAACAGTTGATTTACAAACAATCCCCCATTCAAAGACCGCCAGAGATGTGCTTCATTGGAAAAGATACAAAAGCAGTCAATGTTTACTTTAAGAATGATTACATTTGTTTAAGGAAGCCAATTTGATATGGGTAAACATTGTGAATTGATTTACAATCAACCATAAACAAAGAGTAAGATTGATGTTAGAAATAAATTGCATCTTCCAAGTAGTATGGTGTTATAGGTTTTAGAAACAATATAATATTGATGAAAAGGCTACATGTATGTATGTATGTATGTCTGTCTTTATTTGTATAGCGCCATAAAATGTACATAGCGCTTCACAGTAGTAATACATGTCATATAAATAACAAATATAAATAACAGATCATGGGAATAAGTGCTTCACACATACTGTAAAAGTAACATTAAGGAAGGAGTCCCTGCTCCGAGGAGCTTACAATCTAATTGGTAGGTAGGGAGAACGTACAGAGACAGTAGGAGGGAATACTAGTAAGTGCGTCTGCAGGGGGCCAAGCTTTGTGTCATGTGTCCATGATTATCCAGTGCTACTCATATGCTTCTTTAAGCAGATGTGTCTTAAGGTGGGTCTTAAAGGTGGATAGCGAGGGGGCTAGTCGGGTATTGAGGGGAAGGGCATTCCAGAGATGTGGGGCAGAAAGTGAGAAAGGTTTAAGGCGGGAGAGAGCTTTAGATACAAAGGGGGTAGAAAGAAGACATCCTTGAGAAGAACGCAAGAGTCGTGATGGTGCATAGCGAGAAATTAGGGCTGAGAAGTACATAGAACTGAATCAGCCTGTATTACATAGACCAAAACAATCGGTTGATGTCAAACGTAAAACAGTGACTACTATACGTCTCTAAAACATTTTCTTTTGTAAAAATCTCGCTGGGTTACATTATATTTAGGATTGTAACCAATAGACATAACAGATTTAGTGTGTTGATAGCATTTAGATGGTATTTGCATTGTGTTTATTAATGGTCCTATGACTATTACACTCACTAAGAGTGAGTACTTTTAAACTAAAATAATAGTGACATCTTATTATATTTCTAGAGGGAGGTTCTCCATGAGTGCAGACATAAAGGGTCTTTTGTAGGTCAATTTGATAGTTACATTCTTTACTAAAAGTTTTTCGTCTGCTACCAGGGATTGCACCTTTACATTAAGTGCTCCCAGCACTTCAATCATTACCACAGAGTTTTAAATCAGCATGTCTGCTGGTGTTTGTACATAATTATGAGCGGGGTTAATATTTTGGGTTTTGAACAAAAAAAAAAGCAGAGTAACAAAGCTCAAATCAAATTCTGTACTTTCCCAACTGCTCTACTAAAACAGGTCAGGTAAGTGATACTGTACAGCAAAGGCAGAACTTGGCATTTTTGCACATGGAGCAAATTTCACCAACTGCGCCCCCAATCCCACCTGTGAAGCAGTATTCCATGCTTGAACCAGGCCCCAGAAGTTGGGATTGACTTCCAGATTGGACAGGCCATGCTGCCCTCCATCTGTCACCACTGACCCCATCTGCACCCCCTAAGAGGCTGCGCCTGGAGCCACTGTCCCTCCTCTTCTGTACAGTATCACTTACCTGTCCGAGGTGGGAGCTCCCCTAGAACAAAAATTAAGCGCTCAATACAAAAAAAACAGAGTAATTAAGGTTGTGTTCTTGGATTTCAGTTTTACTAATGACTGCTTGCGCAATAGACTGAATTATTTTAAATTGTGTAAGGAAAATACAAGAGGACAGTAATACTTTATTCTTCATAGGACATTACTTTCTCCCCGGTTGAACACAACTGCCCCTTCAGCCAACTCCAGGTCGAAGCTGTGGACTAGGAAACCAGCTCCTATACTCCGTGTGGGGACATACCATTCAACACTCGAGAAATGCGCTAGCTTAAAATACGCAAAAGCTATTTAACTTTGCACACTTCCCAGATATATCAGGTAAAAAATAAAAAAAGGTATCTTCCCTCACAGAATATAGGCTAATCAACTCTGGGGTTTACCAGACGAGCCCTCTGAGAATGATGTACATCTCTCCATAAGAATAATGCCAAGCATGTCACACACACACAGCATGTTTGTTGCTAGCGTTGACCATAAGAGTTAAATAAATGGGAGTAATATCTTTTAAACTACAATTTGTGTATATTTAGGGCAGTTCCAAACAGTACCATGATTATGGGTGTAAATCCTGGTTAATGTCTCATAGGCTTCAGTGAATTCTGTGATGTGGTTAACATCACACTAAAGAGGTTAATAGTTTTGTGAATATGGGCTAAATTCGTATCCAGACTGGTCCCCATTTGCATATTCCTGCAGGGGAAAGAGACCCTTTCCTAGCACTGCATTGATGAAGCTTCAGTGATGTACAGGGTGTCTAAATTATTCACCCTAGAAGCCTTCAATTATAATGGGGTGAATAATTTATGGACACCTTGTACTTCATGAAATGTATAGATTTGTAGTGGTTCTGAAGTAATGGAATCTGGGCACAGTAAGTATTATTGTACTTTCATTTACTTCTTGCAAGTATCTACAGATTGTATGCAGCTTGTCACATGAACAAAACAAAAAAAATAATAATAATAAACTTTGCATGTTTTACCCAATAGTCTGACATAAAGCATAAAGATAGTGAACCCAAAAGTTTATTTACAAGTCATTTCTGGTGCACCAGTAAAGTTAAATTGTAGAATAAAAACAGGAAATCTGTCAATGGAAGTTATTTTATTATTGGAGACTTTAACAATTGTTTAGCACAGTCTTCTTAAATAAGAAATTACACGACATTGAAGAGATTAATTTACATGGCCAAAATCATTTCTATGAACTTTCCATTCATTTTGCTTACATTCCCTGGCTGATGAGGCAATCTAAGATGCGGGGACAGTACAAATAAAAAAAAAATATATAAAATTTAAAAGCATCTCATCACAAGCAATCCCTCCATGAAATAAATAGGGTAGCTGATAGTTATTAGCAAGAGGAAGCAGATTTGAGATATGCTATCAAGTCTTGTCTTTCTCCTTTCTTCTTTATGCCAGCGAAGATCATTTTCGTGCCTGGGATATACTTCTTGGGATTTTCTAGGTACTCCATCAGGGTATCCTCACCCCAAATAATACCTAGGGTGGAAAAATAAAAGTCGACTATTCAGGCTTCCAATTATACCCCAAACAAACCTTAGGCAACGCTTATAGTGCCGGCAACGTTGTGGCAATACAAAAGTATTGCCGCCGTTGTGTGCGCTTATAGTAGAAGCGATGGCTTGGTCGCGGTCACTGGAGACAGCACTATAAGCGCAGCTTTAGCAAACTTGATACCCTCTACAATTCAATATGCCCTTTTGTTCTTCGATGCAACTACAACACACATCACTTCGAAATGCTCAAAGAACTAGATTGGTCATCACTTGAGTCTAGGCGCAAAGTTTCTTTCCTGTCTTGCCTTCAAATACTTTCTGGGCAAGCTACCCGTCTATCTGACCAAGCTCCTCACCCCTACCACATGCAGCATTTATCCGAGATCTGACTCAAAAAGACTATTCACGGTCACAAGGTACAGCAAAGTATCCGGCCGCCCCTCCTCTTACCATGCACCATAGAACAGGAACAATCTACCGGAGACTCACAGCCACCACCAGTTTAAGTTCTTTCAAAACTAAAGCAGCCTCACATTTTAATCTGGTCTGTAACTGTTCCATACGCCTATAATATATATTATCTCAAACTGTGCATGCAGTGTCTTGTATTTAATGTATACCCTGTTAACTTGTGTAACTATGTATTTGTAAACATGTATTATTTGTCATCTTAACTATGCCCAGGACATACTTAAAAACGAGAGGTAACTCAATGTATTACTTCCTGGTAAAACATTTTTATAAATAAAAATAAATAATACTTGGCCACTTGAGTACCAGGGAACCCAGAAACATATTGTAGAGCACTCAAGCAGGTATAGTTTTAGAACAATGATTTTTTTATGGGGAATACCTCTTAACAGGCCATAACTGCAGTCAGCACAGCAAATGCTAGTCTAGGGACAATCCAAATTACTTTCTTATAACAGACAAACACACATGTTTCATGTCTGTTTTGTAGAGACTGATATCTTATTGAAGACTCATTACAGATCAGTTCACAAACAAGTTCCTTTAAAAGCAGTAATTCCAAGCCATAAACAATCAAGTTCCTGTGAACAGTGACTAATGCACTTCAGACATTCAGAGCTAAAATTGGCTTACTTTGGTGACAGTCTAGCACTGAATTAGCACCTTCTTGTGGATCTGGGCCATACTAAAGAAATGGGAAGCACTTTTTGGAGCAAGCAACTTACCCTTGTTTTTGTTCGCATCAGTGTAAGAAAAGCCTGCAGCCTGACCAGTCTTGCGTCCAATCAGGCCATACAGATTAGGTCCAACCTTGTGCTTGCCCCCGTTCTCAACAGTGTGGCACTGAGAGCATTTCTGGACAAAGATCTTCTTGCCCTTCTCAACGTCACCCATTGTTATGGCTAGAAAACAATAAAAAAAATAACACAACTTTAACACTTGATCTTTACATACTTTGATATATTTGTATGGTAGCTAAAGTCACGTGCAGATTACAAGGCAGTGTATAGGGAGACAGGGTAATGTTAACATGTTAACAGCATTTAGTTGTTTGTACTTAAAATGGTCTTCTACAGTGTGGATTTAATATACAGCAGTACAGTTCTATTTATTGTAGAATACATGGATCTGGTCAGGGATAAAGCAGACTGGAAATGTAACACGATTAGAAAAAGGAAACCAACTAGGTGAACATCAAAGTGGATGATGAAATATCTAGCGCATGTCAAGGGCATAGGAACATTCAAATAGATATACTCCCCATCTTCATTTCCTGCAGTCAAGGAGCCTGTAGAGCAGACAGGGCACTGTGACCTATGTGACCTTCCCCAGGAGTTCAAACCCAAGAACAGGAAAGAGGCCCAGTGTCCCACACAATCAAGATAGAAACTAGTCAGCCAGAATGGAGACCCAGGAAATGGACACACACACACACACACAAGAAATACCAGCTGTACTATTTTCACAAGAACCACATGCGGCTAAAAGGTTAAGCAATAGCAAAGGAGGAGGGGAGGGGGAGAGGAATCTATGAATATGGACATACCTTCATGAAATGCTCTTGACTAAGTAATACAAATATTATATATATTTATTTTTTTAGGAGGAAACCTTTAAATACCGTACAACAAAATACACATTGAAACATACATCTGAGATTTCATAGGCTTCAGACTATTGCTCCATAGACCCCATGTATATCAATGTAGTGTGCATATAAACACACACACGGACTAACCTATAAACATACACACATACTACACCTCCCAACCACTATAGACTCGGAAGACGAATGGTAATCAGCGCGTCCCTGCTGCAGAGGGCGCCAGTCTAACGCCGCATCACAAGGTCAGGAGAAACCCCCCCGCTACCAATACCCGTGAGGCCGGTGTGTGTATATAACAACCCCCTTAACATGTATACCCGGCCACGCACCCCGCTGTGTCTGTCCGGCACTCCTCCGCAGGTGTCTCCCTCTCAGCTGTCCGCGCGCTGCAACCCCAAGGACACGCTGTACCCAGCCTTTTGTAACCGGTGTCACTGCAACCCAACTTGACATCCGGTCGAAATGGGCGATGACGTCAAGCTCCCGCAGAGCTCCGCCCCGCAGTTGACTGCTGGCCAATGAATGCGGATTTGTCTCATCGCTAATTGGCCGAGTCTCTGCGCTGAAGCTAGGTTGATAAAGGTGGTGGTGGGGGGGTCCTTTTTTTTCTCTCCACCGTAGGCAGGGTTATGAAATCGCGTCAAGACGTAATGCACGTGATGTGATCTTGGAAAGGGAGGGGAACCGTACGTCACCTTTCTAAGAAACAGCTTGCCAGCAAAGGAATGTCGTGTGCGCGGATGTGCGCGCGCATACTGGGCATGCCTAGGTGCTGTAGTTGTAGTTCAGTGCAATCTAATAGCGGGTGCACTCTCTCCAGATTTGTACATATTGTCATTGTTTTGTCTTCCAAATGCAGTTAGAATCCAAACAATGTTTTTAAAACTTTTTCTATTTCATAAGTTAACATGGAAATGATGTTGTTTTATACTAGTGTTGTGAACAATAATCGCATATATAATACAATTCTTATCTCTGGGATTTTGTGTTTTAAAATGAATATTTCTGCAAAATAAATATAAAGTGTGTGTGTGTGTGTGTGTGTGTGTGTGTGTATATATGCATGTGTGTAAAAGCATTTCGTTAGCCACAGAACGGTATCATCTATTTATTTTTTGATTATATATATATATATATATATATATATATATATATATATATATATATATATATAGACCTGCCTAAGACATGCAGATGAGCATACAGTTGTATGTGCATATATATATATATATATATATATATATATATATATATATATATATATATATATAATTGCAGTAAAACTAGGCGCTGGTATGTAAGAAGTGTATTCATTGAAGCAGTGAATCCCTGTAGTTTTAAATAGAATAGCAAGTTAATCTGAGAACACATGATGCATAGTACAGTATGCATCATGTTTAAGATGGCTGCCAGAAGCATGTTTTTATTCCAACTATCTGTACACTTGAAGAGAAATGTGATGTTCTAAAAACTCCTTAGAGTTTAATTTCATAGATGGAAAACGATCATGTTCCTTTTAAAGCCAATGGTAGTTTACGTGCAGTAGTGCCCCGATTGGCACCACTTGGTGTAGTTACTGAGTAAGTAAATCTCGCCAGAACCAATTTGGCTGCTAGAACTTTGAACTACATTCCCTCCACCATTAACACATTTGTTTTAGGCCCTTATCCAATATGCTGTAAAGCTGCTTCCTTGTACGGCACTAAATGTTGATCCCATTCATTCATGTGTTGTGTATTTACTTATAACAGGAAAATGCTTTTGCTGTGGGATTTATGAATGATCCTATTCGTGTGAGTATGAGACTTTCTAGATTAGTTGGTCAATGCATGTGGCACAAATTGTAGTAGAGGGTGATGTGTCGCAGTCTCTGTGCCTCTGTCCCAGGATACCATTCACCTGGCATGTTATAATGAACACACTGCAAACTAACGAGTCAGCTGATACAGCACATGCTCTGGTCTCTGACGCAAGTGAGGATTTCCCTTTATCAGCATGACACATTACCCTTTTAACACCTGCTGCAGCGGAAGAAAGGACACCTTCTCCTCTGTCTATCGCACCGGGTAGGGACAACCAGAGGAGGCGGGAGGGGGGTATCCTCTGAAGTGCTAGGACAGTTCACTTACACATTAAAAATATATAAAGTATCTGTGACGGGAGTGGGTAACCAGGCTATCTAACAAAGGTTTAAGCCCTCTGGTTACGCTGACCTCGTAGGGTCCCCGGTGCCTCCATAAGCCAGGGATCAGGGATACATGTTGAAAGATAAAATGACCCTGTTTTTCCAATTTCATGGTCCCTGCACCCCAGACTTGTGAAACTTTGTGTGTGTGAGTTTTAGGTTGGATATTTGGGTAAGAATACAATTCTTTTATTTGCAGGAGTTCGGGACCGGGACTACTGGTAGTACCTTCATCTACCCAACGTGCAGGCATGATTTGCTGGGACACGTAGAATTGCACCGGGGCTGCCCTGTGCCCCCAGACTCCTGCTTTTCGAGCCCCAATATCCCAGTCCTATATCCAGCACAGCCATGAGTCTACCCAAGGTCCCCCATGTATTAAAATATGTATTTTAATATGTTATACATTTATTATAAAGCTCTGTAGCTTGCCCGGTCGATCACTTTCGGTGCCAGCAAGTTTACATGGGGTCCGTAGTACAAAAGGGACATGCTGTTAGGAGTTGTGAAAGCACTTGGTGTGCGATACAATATGAATGGCCAGGTCCAGGGTACAAAGGGACACCTTTTGTCAGTTCCAGGCCTGGTGGAGCCAGCCCAGCAGGAGGCAATGAGTTAGCCGGAGAAGATGCAGCCATATAGTCTGATCCTCTTGGCTAAAATCATATTTCCCGCTCACTCGGTTTCAAGCCTCTGTGGCACGCCTCCTTCCCTGATGTCAGCCAAGTGTCGAGCCCCTCTTTCTATTGGCTGGTGGGGAGGGGTTTCCCCTTCTCTGATTGGCTGCTCCTCCGCCCCCCCGTCCTGGAGCGTATGTAAGGTGCTGACCAGGGGAAATATAAGTTACGCTCCCTTATGACCTGCAATACAAAATACGTTGTTTACATATTGAGATGTTCCTGTGGCAGCGCATATGTTGGGAGAACTATCCGAACACTCATAGAGAGAGAGAGAGAGAGTGAGTGAACACGTGAGAAGTATAAAAAACAGGGATGAAAGATTCCCAGTAGCACGCCATTTTATTCACTGTCCATTAGGTTCATTGAATAATTTCACATTCAGCGCAATTGAACATATATACTTTGAGTATTAGAGGGGGAGATAGAGAAGCCCTCTTAAACCGTAGGGAAATGTACTGGATTTATGCCCTTGGGACGTTGGAACCCAGGGGCATGAATCTAGACTGGGAATTAAAACATTTCCTATAAGACTATCTGTTCTTACAAATTGATTGTTTATTCTCTTTATGATCTAGTATATTGTCTTTGCGATCTGACATCTATACGACTTTATCGGTTTACATGATTTACTCATCCCTTATATGTATTATTATCTTTATTTTTATTTCATTTTTCTATTTTTCACTTTTATTTTTGACTTTTTATTTATTTTTCATTCATTATTATTTATTATTATTTTTTATTGCCTTTCCTTTCATTCTTTATTTTCCAATGTTTCACTTTTATCATATTATTTCATTATTATTTTTTCAATTCATTTTAACTTTTTCTTTTTTCTTTTGTATTATAGTGTTTTTCTTTTGTATTATAGTGTTTATCTTTTATTCATTCATATTCATTTTCTTCCTGCTGTTTATTATACTTTATATGTATATATATATATATATATCAGCAAGTGTATTTTGGTATTCTGTTTATAGGTTTAATTTATGTATTATAGAATACCTTATGTACTCCTCATATGCATATTTGCTCATTTTTCATCATCCAGATCCATAGTTATATATTAATTAGATATATATTCTTCCTTTGTTGCAACAAGATCTAGTTCGTGTTTTTAACAAATTTAGTTTTGTTACATCTTTTTAAACCTTATCACTTGTTTGTTATTGTATTTTCTTCTGTCCTGCTTTCGCTTTGTATCTGTGATCCACCGCACTCACGGGAGGCAGGTCCCTCACCTGGCGGTCCATTGGTAGATAACTTCGGCCAATGAGATTTGTCCATGGAGGTTTTCGCGCCATTTCCAACAGTGTGACGTCACCGTTGGGGGCGGGGGATCGCATACAAATTCAGAAGCGCGGACAGACGCGAGCATACTCTTTGACAAAGGGATTGTCTCCCGAAACGCGTCAGAGTGTTTTTGTACCCCTCACTCACCATGGATTAAAGGCTTTTTAACGTTTTTGCTGGTTTGTAGCCCCCGTTTTTTCCACACACAGCAGTGCTCCGCTATGGACCCTTTGGACCGTTCTTCCTTGCTACTACTGGTGTGATGCACGCATCTGGATGAGCTGCTACATAAGTGAGTACCCCATAACCCTTTATTCATTGAGGAGTCTATGACCCTGACATGGTGCTACTCCAGGATCATTGTCCCAGTGGCATCACAGACATGACCATGATCACTGATTCATAGGTCTGTCTTTCTCACAGGGACTATTATACTTTCCACATATACAGGAGTTATATGCACAGGTTTTATGAGTCTCACGAAGCTTTAATTAGAGCTCTATCCCACTTCAAGTGATTATCCATATCAGAACTTTATACGTCACTGTCCATCTTGTCACTGAGCCCTGATATTTGGGACTAGTTCCCTTTTCACTCTATTAAAATATGTGTTTTAATATGTTATACATTTATTATGAAGCTCTATGTAGCTTGCCCGGTCGATCACTTTCGGTGCCAGCAAGTCTACATGGGGTCCGTAGTACAAAAGGGACAGGCTGTTAGGAGTTGTGAAAGCACTTGGTGTGTGATACAATATGAATGGCCAGGTCCGGAGTACAAAGGGACACCTTTTGTCAGTTCCAGGCCTGATGGAGCAATGAGTTAGCCGGAGAAGATGCAGCCATATAGTCTGATCCTCTTGGCTAAAATCATATTTCCCGCTCACTCGGTTTCAAGCCTCTGTGGCACGCCTCCTTCCCTGATGTCAGCCAAGTGTCGAGCCCCTCTTTCTATTGGCTGGTGGGGAGGGGTTTCCCCTTCTCTGATTGGCTGCTCCTCCGCCCCCCCGTCCTGGAGCGTATGTAAGGTGCTGACCAGGGGAAATATAAGTTACGCTCCCTTATGACCTGCAATACAAAATACGTTGTTTACATATTGAGATGTTCCTGTGGCAGCGCATATGTTGGGAGAACTATCCGAACACTCAGAGAGAGAGAGAGTGAGTGAACACGTGAGAAGTATAAAAAACAGGGATGAAAGATTCCCAGTAGCACGCCATTTTATTCACTGTCCATTAGGTTCATTGAATAATTTCACATTCAGCGCAATTGAACATATATACTTTGAGTATTAGAGGGGGAGATAGAGAAGCCTTCTTAAACCGTAGGGAAATGTACTGGATTTATGCCCTTGGGACGTTGGCACCCAGGGGCATGAATCTAGACTGGGAATTAAAACATTTCCTACAAGACTATCTGTTCTTACAAATTGATTGTTTATTCTCTTTATGATCTAGTATATTGTCTTTGCGATCTGACATCTATACGACTTTATCGGTTTACATGATTTACTCATCCCTTATATGTATTATTATCTTTATTTTTATTTCATTTTTCTATTTTTCACTTTTATTTTTGACTTTATTTATTTTTTATTCATTATTATTTATTATTATTTTTTATTGCCTTTCCTTTCATTCTTTATTTTCCAATGTTTCACTTTTATCATATTTCATTATTATCATTATTATTTTTTCAATTCATTTGAACTTTTTCTTTCTTTTCTTTTGTATTATAGTGTTTTTCTTTTGTATTATAGTGTTTATCTTTAATTCATTCATATTCATTTTCTTCCTGCTGTTTATTATACTTTATATGATATATATATATATATATATATATCAGCAAGTGTCTTTAGGTATTCTGGTTATAGGTTTAATTTATGTATTATAGAATACCTTATATACTCCTCATATGCATATTTGCTCATTTTTCATCATCCAGATCCATAGTTATATATTAATTAGATATATATATTCTTCCTTTGTTGCAACAAGATCTAGTTCGTGTTTTTAACAAATTTAGTTTTGTTACATCTTTTTAAACCTTATCACTTGTTTGTTATTGTATTTTCTTCTGTCCTGCTTTCGCTTTGTATCTGTGATCCACCGCACTCACGGGAGGCAGGTCCCTCACCTGGCGGTCCATTGGTAGATAACTTCGGCCAATGAGATTTGTCCATGGAGGTTTTCGCGCCATTTCCAACAGTGTGACGTCACCGTTGGGGGCGGGGGATCGCATACAAATTCAGAAGCGCGGACAGACGCGAGCATACTCTTTGACAAAGGGATTGTCTCCCGAAACGCGTCAGAGTGTTTTTGTACCCCTCACTCGCCATGGAATAAAGGCTTTTTAACGTTTTTGCTGGTTTGTAGCCCCCGTTTTTTCCACACACAGCTGTGCTCCGCTATGGACCCTTTGGACTGTTCTCCCTTACTACTACCGGCGTGATGCACGCATCTGGATGAGCTGCTACATAAGTGAGTACCCCATACCCTTTATTCATTGAGGAGTCTATGACCATGACATGGTGCTACTCCAGGATCGTATTCCCAGTGGCATCACAGACATGACCATGATCACTGTTTCATAGGTCTGTCTTTTTCACAGGGACTATTATACTTTCCACATATGCAGGAGTTATATGCACAGGTTTTATGAGTCTCACGAAGCTTTAATTAGAGCTCTATCCCACTTCAAGTGATTATCCATATCAGAACTTTATACGTCACTGTCCATCTTGTCACTGAGCCCTGATATTTGGGACTAGTTCCCTTTTCACTCTATTAAAATATGTGTTTTAATATGTTATACATTTATTATGAAGCTCTATGTAGCTTGCCCGGTCGATCACTTTCGGTGCCAGCAAGTCTACATGGGGTCCGTAGTACAAAAGGGACAGGCTGTTAGGAGTTGTGAAAGCACTTGGTGTGTGATACAATATGAATGGCCAGGTCCGGAGTACAAAGGGACACCTTTTGTCAGTTCCAGGCCTGATGGAGCAATGAGTTAGCCGGAGAAGATGCAGCCATATAGTCTGATCCTCTTGGCTAAAATCATATTTTCCGCTCACCCGGCTTTCAAGCCTCTGTGGCACGCCTCCTTCCCTGATGTCAGCCAAGTGTCGAGCCCCTCTTTCTATTGGCTTGCGGGGAGGGGTTTCCCCTTCTCTGGCTGCTCCTTCCCCCCCCCCCCCTGTCCTGGGGATAGCTTAGCGGAGCGTATGTAAGGTGCTGACCAGGAGAGAGAATAGCTCAACCAATCGGGAGTCGAAGCAACGGTGGGCTTTTCAAATTTGCTCTGTTCGAAATAGCAGAGCAGCCGGCTTAGTTTTGAAGCCTGAAAAGCCTGCCTTGCAGAGACTAAGTCCTGTCCTTTTACGGCCAAGTTCTACAAATCGTTGTAGCGGTCGCGGTCAGGATTTTCTGCCGGAATCAGTTCCAGGGGATTCAGGACTAGGTCCCGGTCAGGATTTTATGTTGGATTTCAGTCCAGGACGTACGGAACAAGGTTCTGGTAGGTGTAAGGCCATGCAAGCGGACGCCCTGCACCTAGGAAAGGTAGATCGCATTCCCCAGACCCCTGTAAGTGTGTATATTTTTGTGGGTTAACGAGGTCTTATCCTAATAACCTCATTTTATTTCACTGCCTTGTTTTGCCTTTTGACTGATCCCTTAAATATGAATGTGTTAAGAGACCTGGTCTACCGTGACAGTATCAAGGGTACAATAAGGTGAAATCACTCTTCCGTGTAACACTTTTTCTACGGTTAACATTTGCTTTATGTTTGAAGACGAGTTTAATATCATTCGCAAACGTAGGTGGCAATGCTGTATTGGGAAATACCACTGAATATGAAACGCACTGCCTGTTTCACCAGGAATTCTGTTTAATTGAGGAAATGCACCAGTGTTTCTAAAGTGAAATTGATCAAGGACCAGGGTTTGTTGGAGCAGAGATCCTCAAACTTTTTTTTCCATCACAGACCAACTTAATATTATCATTTGGAGTATCACCATGCTGACACTTACTCTGTACATCATACACATAATATAATTTATACTTCTAGTTTTTCAAGACTGAATCTTAAGACATGTCTTTGTGATAGAAACATCACTAACGAGGTAAAACAAAAAGAAAACAGCGCACAACGTTCATAGTGAAGTAAATCAAAATTAAAATGTATTAATTAAACCAACAATAGGTATTGTGCGTACATCAGGGAAATATTAAAACAGCATTTCATGGGACAAATTACCCATACACCACACCGACACGAAGATCTGGACAGTCACGGATCATCAGCCATCTGGTTCCACAAGTAAAGGCAGTCCACAAGTCACCACAGTGACAGAGGCTAATCCACAGATGGGGTGCGGTGAGGGCAGCGAAATATGTTAAGTCCCAAGTTCAGAGTCCCCAGAGACAAGCCTGATTGGTCTCAGTACATCTCCACCGCAGGTACTAACTCCACGTGTGTCTCCGAGAGTTCCGTCGGCGCTCGAGTGACGTCACTATGAGGCGTTGCACCAGAATGACTGATCCGCAAGGGGGAGCCGGGCGAAGCAGCAGGGGCTCAGGGGACTAAATATACACTCGGTATATAAGAGAAAATGTGTATTCCAATGCGTTTCAAGGCTAAAAGTGATTTCCCTGATGAAGAGGCACTTTTAGCCTTGAAGCGCGTTGGAATACACAATTTCTCTTATATACTGAGTAATCCATTTATTTATTAATATTTGTTGTCACTTATTTCTAGTGCACATTCACACTATAGCACTAATTTTAACACTATTTACAGTATGGTTGCGCACCTATTTACTCTTTTTGGTATCACTAACAAGGTGCCTGAAGTTAATTTTGATGGGTTCCAGGGTCGGGGACCGCCATGAGGGCCTATAGGGACTTCAAAGGGAGTTTCCTTGTGATAATGCCCTGATTTGACACCATTGGCGTTTAATGAATAAACCTGGGTGCCTAAAATGGAGTAGAGAAGAAGTAAATGCATTAGAAGCATCTGAGGCTATGAGTGCTTTAAAAAAATCCAAAATGTTTTTGAGTTTATCTATTAAATATGTCCTTGTGAATTTTTCCAGGAGATGGTAGGAAAAACAAAACTAATTTAAGGGGCTCTTAAATTGCCATTGCAATTTTTGTTTTGAGGAGCTTGTTTAAAACTCATTTTTTTGCAGGCTAATAAACCCTAACAGTGAATGTTTACATGGATCTCACCTTGCAATGCTTGCCTTCTTCCACAGTCTATGTGCGGTAGACTTTTTGTCAAACACTGTGCTTATGTTTAGAACAGATAAACTCGTTACCCTTCACCTGCAAAGGTCAGTTGTTGGTCCTTTGCACAATCACATGCATTTCCACGGCAAACAAAACAGTAAAAAATAAATAAATCACATATTTTTTATTTTTGTTCCATTTAAAATTCACAAGAACAACAATACATGTATTATAACTTATTTTCATTTAAAGTCATTTATCCACTTTAACACAATTTCACTCATCTAATAATGCACCCAATAACTGTAAAACTTACCACGTTGAGATATTGACTATGCATATTTGTATCTGTAGCCCCACATTTGGGGACTGCTATTGCAGTTAAGGGGTTAATGGCCTTAATGGGTTAACAGTTTAGGCTCAGGTTATGCCCCCCTATCATGTGATGTAGGATGACTATGCTTAAGGGAATGCCACGCTTGTGTATGTCTTGTGACCTGTGATATCACTGTAGGGAGTATACAGGGTATATATAGCTCAACCCAATGTTCTAGAAACAGGTTCTTCAGAGTTCTGACTGGGGTCCTCACTGTGAGTCCTGTAAATAGGTTTCTGTATAGCTAAGTGTATTAAGAAGTGTCCTGTCACCATTTGTTGCTTTCAATTACAAAACGTGCCCATTAAGTAAACGCTAGCAGTAACGGTCCAAGATTGTTCTTACTATTGAAAAGGAGGAAGCATGCTCTTGATCGGAATTACTATGGCGAGAACTCCTGAGTATGTTTGGATCGGCCCAACCGGAAGGTTCCTAGTGCAATCCTGATCAAATAGGTATGTAAGAAGTATGCAGTACATAGTTCGTGGGTTGCTTAACCCGAAGCCCAAAGTGTATTCCATGAAGGCCATCCAATATGGGGCATTAGTAACTATGCAAGAGACTGCCAATTTATTCCTTTGTATGGGTAAAAAGTCTTAAGTACCACCCCTGCATAGGAGTGTGAGCTACCAGGGGATGAAGTCCAGAATGATATTGTTTGCCATTGCCATTTTCTGTCAAGTAACCAGTATGTCAATGTCTGTGAAGCACTTTTGATGGCTGTCAAATAAAGCCCCTTTTTGTCATATGCCATCCTTGTTATATTCAAGCATCCATGCCTAGTCTGCCCTTACCCAGCAAAGGCCTGAGAGACGTAGCAATTCCAATGTATATAGTCAAATCTGATGTGACCTCCTTTAAAGCTGGGTAAGGAGGGGTAGCCATTTAAAAAAAAAACTATTTACAAATGAAAATCTTTCTTTGGAAAAGGTCAGCAGAAGCAAGGTGAATATCTGCCTTACATATGTAGCCAGGTCTCCCCAGCCTGTCAGTGCCCCCCTCACCTAGCTGCCGATCGCGGGGGCCGCCGCGTCCAATGGCGGCTCCATCCGGCAATTGCAGGGGTGAGGGCGGTCAGGTCCCGGCTCGGGGGTTGCCGGGGACGCGTGCGGCCGGTTGCCGGTGCCGCACGCGCGTCACGGGGATCCCGGCGCTCTCGGAGCCGGGCGGTGAGGGTGCCGCCATTGCCCCTTAGCTCGCGCATGCGCAGTGGGCGCGCATGCGCAGGTAGGGCCCCAGAGTTAGGTAGGAGTCGCGCGAGCGTGAGGCTAGGCAGGGAAAGGTTGAGGGAACTCCAGAAAGCTCGCGCATGCGCAGAAGAGAGGAAAAGCCCGCGAAGCCATAGCCTACCAGGGGAGGCTATAAGCTGGGACTACGTGTCCCATGAGCCTTTGCGTGCCCCACGTGATACCAGGGAGCCAATAGGGCTTAGTAAGTCTGCAGAGGCAAGTGGATACAATTCGCGGGCTTGCAGCACGTTGGCAGTCAGAGTCAGGAGCAGCCCAGGGAAGGAGGTAGGGTGCAGGAGTCAGGGACTCCCTGCACTAGGCCAGCGGCCCTAAGGTCCAAGTTAGCCCTGATTCCCCACCAGGTTAGTGAGTGTTGCCAGGGATAGCCGCAGGTTAGGGACCCTGTCACTTGCTGTAGTTAGAGCTGGGGAATAGAAAGGGACAAGTGGGTTGAGTGTTAGTCTGCAGAGCGTTGCTGCAGGATTTAGGTGAGGCAAGTGGCGTGAGGCAACTGGGGGGGTTCATAGCGGTACCCAATCCGGGGAGCCATAGCCCAGGTCCGCGTTGCGCATAGTATGAGGCAACTGGGGGGTTCATAGTGGTAACCAATCCGGGGAGCCATGGCCCAGGGCCCGTGTTACGAGTAGGGTGGGTGCAGGGACCTACCTGCATAGGATAGGCAACCCCGCAGGCCCTAGGAGTTTTCCTTAAGCCACTTAAGGTTGCTGTGCTATAGGGACGGCCTATAGTACAGTGTGTGTCATGTGGTTATAGGGTTAGTGTTAGGTAGGGACTCAGCGGATGCTGCGGTTCCAGTTAAGGAGTTCGGGCCCAAGTCGGGGCCACAGAGAATAACTTAAGGTTGGGATCAGACGGATTCATCGCACGTCTGACCCTTTGTGAAGTGTTGCTGACCCGAGCACCGGAGTGCTCGGCAGGTATCATACAGTCATAAGTGCACCAACGGGCCCTTAGTGTAATTGTGACTGCGCAGTCACCCATTGCTTCTCTCTGCAAGAGTGCGGGACATTGGGTGGGACTCTATGGACACTGGGTGGGATCACCTGGTGTTGGGAGAGCGTCCTGCGCGACGCAGTGGTAAGTGTCTCCTCTAGAGAGGGACAACGGTTATGTTGGTATTGTCATGATATGTGTTATCTTATGTTCCTAAGTAAATAGTATTAGTTATTATACCTCACCGTGTATGTGATTATTGTGATTGTCCTGCGAGGAACCACTCCCCCTATGGTGGGAGCCATCGCAGGTGGAGGCGCTGAATTGAGTAAGTGGTTACCCCTAGTAGATAGTTCCCCAGGTTCCCCGTGGCGGAAGCTCAGCTCTCCTGAGAGCCAACAGGTAACGCACCACACACCTGGTAACATTGTAGGTTTCCTTTCACCCCACACTATATCTGCGATTGGGGGGGGGGGGGGAAACCCGTTACACATAGGTAAAACGACGCCTCACAGAAGTGAGCAACACTTATTGCTGCTTTAACTTCTCATAAAAAGCACATCTTTTTTACCTTTTGTGAGAATGTAAGTACTGTAGTTCCTGACCACCTGTATCTTTGTGTTGATCAGGAGCTACCCATCTTTATACAGGCTCTGACGTGTTCACTTAAGGCCTTATTGTATACATGCCGAAGAGGCAGTTTGAGTTGTTTTTGGTCTGAAAATTCCAGTTGAAAGCTATTTTGGTCAAATATGGCTGGAGATCCGTAAATATAGAATTCCCTAGTTAAACCTCTGTCCTCATCAAGTAGTGAATGGAGGGTCCCATGTAATATGATTGTCTCAGAGTGCACTTTTAAAGTAAAACACATTTTTGGAGGACACTAAATTCAACATTTTAAAAACCTCTACTTGATAGAACATGCCAAAAAACACACACAAAATTACAGTTTTAGTAGGTTGATTTTCTTACTTCTTGGTGTTATTTTTACAGGAATATAGGAACATTAGTTATGAAAATAAAAAGAATCGAACCCATAGAACTTGTGCTTCCTTCCAGAATGACAATTGTCTCTCAAATCTCTTGTCCTTTCTGGAAAGTTCTGCTGAAAAGTCTTGTTGACATCTGACTTAGAAAATGAGTCTTGAAGTTCAAGAGCTGTGCGTGGCCGTTGCAACTCAATGTCATGAATGCCTCCTGGGCCTGATGTTCTGGGGGTATTAAGTCTGTTCTCCAAACTCAAAATACAAGGTCCTTCCCGAGCCTTCAAAATATCAGCATGCTCTGTGTTGTGATCACTCTTCAACCATGGTTTACCACGACCAAACGGGTTTTGGAAGACCATATAATGACCTTGCCTACCTGGTTGTAAATCTTCATAGTAGATTGACTTGGGAGTCTTTGAGTTCAATTCAGGGGAGGTTGGTATTGGAGTAGTCTGCCTTCTATACAAACTGTCTGATTGTATGGTATCTGTGATTTTGCGAAAATCAGGTTCTCTGCACTTTGCAGATGAACAACATTTGAATTCCTTTTCTGCATTGTTGTTCCTGGAGTTGCAGATGGGTAAGGTGTCACCATCAGTCAAAGCGAACTTGACTGAATGGATGGGCACATCAGTATCGCTGTCTCCATCTGAATCAAGAGGTCTAACGTCATCTGTATTCCGGCTTTCAGGAACCGAGTCCAGTTTCCCTTCCCTTGAATGAAAGGGTCGTCGCCCCTCTCGTAAACGTGCAAAGCGTCCTTCAAGAGGCCGTGCTTGTAGGATAGTGGACAAAAATGTTTGTTTCTGTGAAAAGGAAAGTAGAAAGAGGTTATGAAACTCCCAATAATTTTTTTGTTACAAAAACCTTTTATTGAAATATAATTATGATCATCAAGGTGTACTTACTTAGCCCAGCAGTGCGCAAACTCACTGCGCCTGCGCCCCCACTACCTGCTCCCTCCTCGGTCGTGCCCCCCTCACATCTCATGATGCGTCAAATGATGCTGCGAGGTCATGTGACGTCACGTTACCCGCGGCGTTCTTTGATGTCACGTCTCCATGGCAACGGGCGTCATTTGACGCCGTGTTGTCATAGAGATGCGTGACCAGAGCCTGGTAATTAAATTTACAGAGGCCTAGCGCTCTCAGCGCTGGCCTTTGTAAATGCCGTGCACCCCCAGAAAAGTCTTGGGCCCCCCTGGGTGATACGCCACCCAGTTTGCGCACCGCTACTTAGCCTAGTGATATATATATATATATATATATATATATATATATATATTTTATTTATAAAAAAGTGTTGTTGTTTAGAGAAGCGATCCTTGCACAGCCTCAATTTTTGTGCACTTGATTGAGGGGACAGAATGTGAAAGAATTATAGACAGGAGGGCTATACAGAAGCAGGAGGGTCTGGGGTTACTGGTCATCCATGTTGTCTCTTCTGTTTTATGTGGACGTGTGATAAGTGTTTGTGGGTAAGGATGAGTTTCCCTGACAGTAGAAGTTCCAAGGCTGTGCCTGTGGCTTAACGCCCAGAATTATAGCGATACAATTTATCAGTACCCTTACGCACTTTTATTGTACCATTTCTGTGTGAAAGAATGTATGAGTGAGCAAGTTTTGCTCTGAGACTATTTCAAGACATGTGCTTCCTAAAGAAATTGAAACTTGACTTTGGTAAAAACAATTATTATGGGATGGCGGTATTTTATGCTAACCAAGCTCAAATAAAGCATATGTAGAGTTTTTAGATTGTAATAGGGCACTGCCACCTTATCTTCTGTAACCAAGGCTATAAATACTGGGGTTGGGACTGCACCACCCCAGATCATGCTGAAGCTGCTTGCTGATATGTCATCTCCTTGCGCACTCGCAATAAAGATTCCTTGATACTCACTGAAGCCATCTGCAGTTCTTGGTGCCCCAGGGGTACCCCAGAAATGGCTGCGTTCACAGAAGGATGTCCAGTTTCGCCCAACTCAACTAAGACGGGCCAAACATGTTACAGGCATACCCCGCTTTAAGGACACTCACTTTAAGTACACTCGCGAGTAAGTACATGTCGCCCAATAGGCAAACAGCAGCTCACGCATGCGCCTGTCAGCACGTCCTGAACAGCAATACCGGCTCCCTACCTGTACCGAAGCTGTGCGCAAGCGGAGAGACTATAGAGCCTGTTACAAATGCCATATTTACATCAGTTATGCATGTATATGTCGATTGCAGTACAGTACATGCATCAATAAGTGGGGAAAAGGTAGTGCTTCACTTTAAGTACATTTTCGCTTTACATACATGCTCCGGTCCCATTGCGTACGTTAATGCGGGGTATGCCTGTACTTATCCAAAAACCACAGGTTCCATGAAATGTCCAATTTCACCTTCCTAACTAGACTCGGGCCTTCTACAGTATTTATTGGGAGTTAAACATAAGTGAATCAGGATTTCTGCAGTCTGTCTTGTAGATTGAGGCCCAGATTTATTAAGTGTGCTAAGCCTTAGCTCACATTGAGGCCTATTCATTTAGTGGGCATAGTTTTTAGCCCCTTATTTGGGCTTAGAATTCAGGTAGCGCCTCATTTATGTTGATGTTGTTGAAATGCTTACAGTATAACAAGTAATATGTTCCTTATTTACCAACCTCAGACATAACTAGCTTTTCTGCTGTTATTGAGACGTCTCATTTTCTTTTTGTATTTGAAGACAAGGGACATGAAACTGTGCAGCTTAAATCGACACTGTTCGCACTTCCAGGCACACATTCATTGACACACTTGCATTACATTTAATTACTCACCCGCACACAATCATTCACGCACAGAAGCACATTCAATCACTCTACATTACATACACACAATTTATTTTTACATAAACTCCCATGGACACATTGAGACACCATATGCAGGCATGAAAAGGCAGCAATGACGTCCCCGACTGTTATTTATACAGTCAGTCCTCGCTATCCGTCGTTTCACTTTATGACAGATGGCATATCCGACGCATCACAATGCAACCCAATGGGCCCGTTTTCCAAATGTCAGAATGCCTGTTCTGACGCTCACTGCCGCTGATTAACATGGGACTCACTATATGACACGTTCACTATCCGACCCTACTTTCCAGAACGGATTCCGTTGGATAACCGAGCACTGCCTGTAGTTGCTAGTTACCCAACAATGAGTAACAGGCAAGTAACAATATTTTCCTTTGTGCTTAACCTGGACAAATGGGTCTGATTTTTATGTCAAAAAGGAGCTGGATAGGGACGCACCTTGTACATTTCGGAATGGACTGTAATAGATTCGGCTTTAAAATACAGAAGCCTATTACTTCTTTGAATTGCACTTACGATTAGCTGGCTAGTTGTCTACAAGGCACAGCTAAGGCTTCATCCCCAGTAGCCGTGGCTGCGTGTGCAATTCACACAAGGTACATCCCTCTATGGGGCAGGCCCAAGTCGGTGTGTGTGCATGCACAAGGCGTGATGTGCGACCGCCTTTGCCAAAATACAAGATTTTTGTCTTGTGTCGCGTGGCCGAGCATTGGCCACGTCACAGCGGCGGTGCAGCCAATGAGGGCGAACCAGCCGTTCGTGTGTGACATCATGGCCGCACCCCCGCCCCTCCCCCCATCGGATCTCCTGCTCTTCACTGGAAGCACAACTGAAGACCACAGGTTGCGGCTGAAACTGGTGCACGCTCCGGCGCGCGCATGCACGCAGTGACTGGGGCCATAGCCTAAGATTACATTTCCACTAATCAATTTACAATAGAATGCCTAATAGGCAGATTGTTCAGAAAATGTTTGGATTCATATTTGTTGATGGAGCTCCCTCTTGGATGACTACTGGTTGTATAAGGGGTTAGTAGTGATAAGGGGTTTCCTGTGTGACTTCACTCAGGTTTTGACTCCTCACGTGACGTCACGTGACCCTGCGGCGTCTTTTGGTGCTGCGTTGCCATGTGACGAGTCACCGAAGACAAGGTAGGTGAAGTTGCAGAGACCTCATGCAATCCCCCGGCATTAATTTAGATGCCTTAGGGGAAGAGTGCGGGCCGCTGCAACCGCCACCCCCCCCCCCCCCTTGAAAAATCTACGCGCCCCCCTGTGTTAGAGGATAAGAAAATCTACAGTAAGTTTGTGCGGAGAACAATGCAGCACTGTCCTGTTCACATAGGTTTGCCCATACTGCAACCTGTACCCTTATTGAATCTACCCAACCAGAAGGTTCTTAAATGCATCACCATCTCCATGCAAGCTGTTTCCACATCATCCTTTTCAATGAGTAAAACAAATCAAGTACCTCCTCTGGATAGGACCGGAACCTTCTAGAGGATGATTCCTTCAAAGCTTGTATTTTCCATGTGTTTTGTAAGGTATCTTGCATGTCAATGTATGTGGTGTTTTCTGGATGGTGTTCAATAAATACCTTTTGTTTTTTTCCTGGCGCCCATTTCCATTCCATACTTTCATCTACGCCCAGCCTTCACCTGCCCAGCCTGCACCTACCCAGCCTGCACCTACCCAGCACCCACTCAGTTGGTCTGAGAGACTGAGCATTTACTATATGATGTGACACCATTCGTAGCCATGGAATGGTGTTTACATTGTGCAATAGAGATGCTGTGCCATAGATATACAGGTATCAATCAGCATGCATTTCTCATATCTAAAGAGCAAAGTAACAAAAGCTGACATCATACATCACAAGACTTGGTAAAAATATTTGCACCTGGATTGAAAACTGGTTGATGGATAGACAACAGAGAGTTGTAATAAATTGAACTTTTTCAGGTTGGGCTAAAGTTGTGAGTGAAGTACCTCAGGGATCAGTACTTGGACCCCTACTTTTTAACTTGTTTATTAATGACCTTGAGGTTGGCATAGAGAGCAAAATATCCATCTTTGCTGATGAAACTAAATTGTGTAAGGTAGTAGAATCAGAGCAGGATGTAATTTCTCCCCAAAAGGACTTGGAGAGACTGGAAACTTGGGCAAGTAAATGGCAAATGAGGTTTAATACAGATAAATGTAAGGTTATGCATTTGGGAAACAAGAATAAACAGGCAATTTACAAATTAAATGGGGATAAATTAGGATAATCCTTGATGAAGAAGGCTTAAGGAGTGCTTGTAGACAGCAGGCTTAGCAATAGTGCCCAAAGTCATACAAAGGCAAACAAGATCTTATCTTGCATTTGTAACGATGCTCTCACCACAAACAAGGCGTGATCGCGAGGCTGATGTGGTGATTTGATAAACATCAACCCACTGCCGCGAGGGCACGTCTGGAGTTTAGATAGGTCGAGGTAGCCGGGTCGGGGTAGGAGAGTTCAGGATGGTCAGTGATACTTGCCGAGGTCTGGATTGGAGAGGTACGCATCGTTGCAGGTACTTTAGCCAAGGTCCGGATTGGAGAGGTGCAGATCGTCGTTGGTAAGCCGGGTCAGGAGCGGAGAAGTTCGGAATCCAAAAAACAAGCAGGGTCAGGCAACTCAGGACAAGAGAGGCAAGGCTCAGACAGGAGGCAGGACTGCAGTGAACACAGCGCACATACACAAAGTTATGCTCAGCCAATGTGCCAGAGGGCAGGCTGAGCATATAAGGCAGAACAGTCCAATGAGCTGGGAGCATTACTCTAAATAGTCGAACTGCCAGCATCTAAAGGGATGAACACCATCTTAGTTGCGGTAGATCGCTTGTCTAAGCAGTCTCATTTTATTCCTTTAAAAGGTCTTCCCAACTCTCCCAAATTGGCAGAAATCTTTATCAAAGAAATCTTTCGCCTCCACGGGGTTACCATTAGTCGTAGTCAAGGTTATGCTCACCCAATGTGCCAGAGGGCAGGCTGAGCATATAAGGCAGAACAGTCCAATAAACTGGGAGCATACTCAGGAGTATGCCTGGCTGGGGGAGACAGCACAGGTGTATCCCTTTAGACAGAGGAGTGAGGAATCTTCTGCGCGCGTGCTGCGCGGCGATGACATCGCTGCGCAATCGAAGCCTGGAGGCGGGACCAGCGGGAACGGCATTTAGTGCCGAATACGGTCCGCGTACACCCCTAGAAGGAACGCTGGCATTCGCCGGTTCGAGAGATGCATAGCAGGAGGCAGAAGCGGCAGGAGACCCGATCGCGGGTCAAGGCAGGTAGGAAGCACGCTGGAGAGGGCGCGAATGACGGATCTTTACAGCATTAAACAGGCAATGGATGAAAGGGAAGTTAACATAATTATGCCCCTTTATAAAGCATTATAAAGCATTAGTAAGACCACACCTTGAATATGGAGTACAATTTTGGGCACCACTCCTTTGAAAATACACCATGGCAGGGCCGCCAACAGAAATCATGGGGCCCAGGACAAATGAAAGGAGCAGGGCCCCACCCCCACCCAACCCATAGCTCACCTACCACGAAAAAATATTTTTTAGCGCACAACTTTTACTTAACTATTTTTTCTTATTGTAATATGGAAAGGGAGATGGACGGCAGGGGGGGGGGGTGGGTTGAGACTAGCGGGCTAATTCCGTGGCGTGCCGGGGGAGCTGGGTTGGCGGGCGTGGGGGAAGCTGGGTTGGCGGGCGTGGGGGAAACTGGGTTTGCAGGCAAAGGGAAAGCTGGGTTGGCGGGCGCGGATCGCCACGGCACTTCCCCCTCCATCCCACGTTGGGAGCGGGGGGGGGGGGTACTGGCAGCAGGCCAGACACCCTGCTTTCCCTGCGCATGCGCGCCGGGACCTCGGCTCTGCGCATGCGCACAGGAATCGCCGCCATTTTTTTTAAATTAACTTTTTTTTCTAAAAAAACAGGCACGGCCGCGCATGGGGCACGGGCGGCCGGGTCCCCTGACTCACGGGGCCCGAGATGCCAACCCCAGCAGACCCCCCCTGTAGACGGGCCTGCATTGCGGAACTAGAGAAAGTGCAGAGAAGAGCCACCAAATTAATAAAGTGGATGGATAATCTGATATATGAGGAGAGGCTAGGTAAATTAGATTTGTTTACATTGAAAAGAGGCGTCTAAGAGGAGATATGATAACTATACACAAATATATTTTGGGACAATAAAAGTAGCTTTCAAAAGAACTATTCATCCCAAGGGCAGTACAAACAACACAGGGTCATCCCTTAAGGTTGGAGGAAAGGAGATTTCACTAGCAGCAAAGAAAAGGGTTCTTTACAGTAAGGGCAGTTAAAAAAGTGGTAGAGGGCAAAAATTCATTACCCATGGAGATTGTGATGGCAGATACAATAGATATCTTCAAAAAAAGGTTGGAGATCTTTTTGGAATGGAAAGGTATAAAGAGATATACCAGATAAGTAAACATGGGAAGGATGTTGATCCAGGGAGTAATCTGATTGCTAATAATTAGAGTCAGGAAGGAATTTATTTTTCCCCTTATGAGATATTATTGGATGATATGACACTGGGGTTTTTTGTTTGCCTTAAAGTATCTGTCGTTTACATTTAGCCTAGGTTAAACTGGAGGGACGTATGTCTTTTTTTCAACCTCATCTACTATGTAACTGTATAATTATCAAACACTTGGATTACAATAACATTTGCAAAATAGTAATTTAAGATGTAATCCATTTGCATGTTTATATTCGTGTGTTAGAAGAAATAAAAATATTAAGGCTCAAACAACAGATAAGGGTCAGAATAATAAAAGGGGTTGTCTCATTCAGGGGGGTCCAGCAGTGATAGGTTAATGCAAGAAATGTTGTTTTTAAATGACTTACCATTTCCGTGTTTTCATCTGTTTGTCCTGTTATGTTACTAATAGCCTTCTCGTGATGATCGTCAAGTTGTAAATGGTTCATCTCACCTCGTTCTAAAAGGTGGACATTCATAAAAGCTTTTAGTAAGAAACGTCCCCAAATATATTCATGCAATAACATTGCAGGACGAGCATTGCAGAGAGATAAGCACACACCGTGGGAAGAGAAAAAGATTACTGAACATGAGATTAGATCAACAGACAAAACAGGGAATACAGATTCCAGTCTGGCTATTGGCCCATATAATTCATTTGATATTTTTGCTCCTTGCAACTTGTCCCCTTGTACTTCACCACAGAGTATTATTTACATTGCTGAACTACCACCTGTTTCTTCAGGGTGCATGTGGAATTATTCATACATATGCATATAAATTACAAGTAGCCGAGCTGCAGGTTGATTACTAAAGATTAACCTGTTTGTTAATTAAAAGAACAAGCTTATATTTTTAGTGTTTTTTCTAAATAACATCTGAAGGTTGAGGCTGAACTTGTGATTCAATGACATTCTCACTAACCCTTTGTATGCCAGGGGGGGGGGAGAGGGGGAAATCAAGGCACTCGCGATCACTTGACCGCTCCTCCAAAGTGATCACGTGATCGCTCTGTCAAATGGTAATCTCCCCTCCACAAACGAGCAATTAGTTTGTAACGTGGCTACTACATTGTGGCGCCCTCTGGAGTGCCAGATTCCATGACGTAGTAGTCACGTCCTTGGGCACCAAAAGGTTAATGATTCCCTTGCAGCTGAAATTGTCATTGACAGAGATGTTCTATGGGATTGCTGAAGAATGAGTTCGTCAGTGAGAGTTGACAGATCTGCAATGAGATTCAATGGAGAAAAAAAAATGAGCCGTAACTGACCTGTGCTTTTAAAAAAAATTACCATGAAGATACATTTAAACATGCTCCATAGGTGATGTACAGTTGGGTCCGGAAATAATTGGACACTGACACAATTTTCATAATTTTGGCTCTATACGCCACCACAATGGATTTGAAATGAAACATCCAAGATGCAATAGAAGTGCAGACTTTCAGCTTTAATTCAAGGGGTTTGAACAAAAATATCGTATGAAACGTTTAGGAATTGCAACCATTTTCATACACAGTCCCCTTACTTCAGGGGCTCAAATGTAATTGGACAAATTAACACAATCATAAATAAAATGTTCATTTTTAATACTTTGTCAAGAATCCTTTGCAGGCAATCACTGCTTGAAGTCTGGAACGCATGGACATCACCAAACGCTGGTTTTCCTCCTTTGTAATGCTTTGCCAGGTCTTTACTGCAGCTGTCTTCAGTTGTTATTTGTTCGTGGGTCTTTCTGCCTTAAGTTTTGTCTTTAGCAAGTGAAATGCATGCTCAATCGGGTTGAGATCAGGTGATTGACTCGGCCAATGCAGAATATTCCACTTCTTTGCCTTAAAAAACTCCTGGGTTGCTTTCGCAGTATGTTTTGGGTCATTGTCCATCTGTAAAGTGAAGCGCCGTCCAATCAACTTCACTGAATTTGGCTGAATCTGAGCAGACAATATATCCCTATACACTTCAGAATTCATCCGGCTGCTTCTGTCTTCTGTCACATCATCAATAAACACTAGTGACCCAGTGCCATTGTAAGCCATGCATGCCCATGCCATCACACTGCCTCCGCCGTGTTTTACAGATGATGTGGTATGCTTCGGATCATGAGCCGTTTCAAGCCTTCTCCATACTTTTTTCTTCCCATCATTCTGGTACAGGTTGATCTTAGTTTCATCTGTCCAAAGAATGCTGTTCTAGAACTGGGCTGGCTTTTTTAGATATTGTTTGGCAAAGTTTAATCTGGCCTTTCTATTCTTGAGGCTTATGAATGGTTTGCACCTTGTGGTGAACCCTCTGTATTTGCTCTTGTGAAGTCTTCTCTCTCTGGTAGACTTGGATAATGATATGCCTACCTCCTGGAGAGTGTTCTTCATTTGGCTGGATGTTGTGAAGGGGTTTTTCTTTACCATGGAAAGGATCCTACGATCATCCACCACTGTTGTCTTCCGTGGACATCCAGGCCTTTTTGTGTTGCAGAGCTCACCAGTGCGTTCTTTTTTTCTCAGAATGTACTAACCTGTTGATTTGGCCACTCCTAATGTTCCTGCTATATCTCTGGTGGATTTTCTTTTTTTTTTTTGCAGTCTAAGGATGCCCTGTTTCACTTGCATTGAGAGCTCCTTTGACCGCATGTTGTGGATTCACAGCAACAGCTTCCAATTACGAATGCCACACCTGGAATCAACTTCAGACCTTTTACCTACTTAATTGATGATGAAATAATGAAGGAATAGCCCACACCTGTCCATGAAACAGCTTTTGAGTCAATTGTCCAATTACTTTTGGTCCCTTGAAAAAGAGGGGGCCACATATTAAAGAGATGTAATTCCTAAACCCTTCCTCCAATTGGATGTGAATACCCTCAAATTAAAGATGATAGATTGCACTTTAAGCCCATATTCATTATTTAACTGTAACTTGGATTTATTTTGGTACACAGCCGAAATAACAAAACTTGTATCAGTGTCCAATTATTTCCGGACCTAACTGTATGTCCAAATCCAGCATATTAATCCTCAACACCTTTTTCAATAGGGTGATAAATTGTGATAACTTATGTTACCATCTCACAATGATTCGGTTAAATCAACTTCCATGTATCTCTAGGTAACTATATCCTAATGTGTTTTAGTTTTCACCATTTAGAATAGGGACCAAACATTTTTCTTTGTGCCCCCCTTGCCTGCTCTCCCTCCCCCCCCCCACTGCCCTTACCACCCACTTACCTTTTCTCCATCATCGGCGGCGTCATTTGACATCACAACTTCATGTAACGTTGCATTGTCATGGTAACGCGTTGCCATTTGACTCTGTGGTGTCATTTGATTTTGCGTTGTCATAGCGACGCATTGCCAGAAGCTGCCGTTGTCAAGGTAAGGGATATACAGAGGCCTCATGCACTCCCCCGGCATTTAATTTAAATAGGAATAGCCCACACCTGTCCATGAAACAGCTTTTGAGTCAATTGTCCAATTACTTTTGGTCCCTTGAAAAAGAGGGGGCTACATATTAAAGAGATGTAATTCCTAAACCCTTTCTCCAATTTGGATGTGAATACCCTCAAATTAAAGCTGATAGACTGCACTTTAAGCCCATATTCATTATTTAACTATGACTTGAATTTATTTTGGTACACAGCCGAAATAACAAAACTTGTATCAGTGTCCAATTATTTAAGAGTTGAGGGTATGCCATACCTGTAAAGCTGCGATTGTATGATGTTAGCCACTGTGACTTCGCCAAATTCCTTTGCAAATTGACTGTCCTCCCAGAGTGAGCCTCTTCTAGTGGCTTGTATGTAGCATTGGGAGCCACCGTTTTTGGTGGTATCGGATAGTATATCTGCCCATTTTCCTGGTAACATTTGGGAAACTACACCAAAAAAAAGAGTTGTGAAAACATTAGATGTACACTCCGGGGTCTATTTATCAAGGCGAACGTGGAGTAATTCTGTGGAAAGAAAACCACCAAATGTATCAAAACACAGAAATCCCAAGTGTTTCATCTTTTTGATAAAAATGGTGCAATTTGTTTGCCCCAGCATTGCACCATTTTTGTCTTAACACACAGACTCTTTAATCTTCTTTTCAAGATGTAACTTTACACACAAAAGGACAGAAAGTCAGTATAACCAGTCTCACACTGATGAGGACCAAAAGGTAGAAAGGGCTGTCTGTGAGTAGGTTTACTGGCTCTGCACTTCTTCAACCCGGGCTGTGCTGAAAAGCCGTGTAATACGGCAGGCTTAGGCTTATTTTGCTCCATGTTCAAATTGATTTGAAGCAAACGGTGACACTGTGAGTGCTCATTTGCATGTCATTTCCCAGAATCCCTGGCTGCAGTGGAAGCACTGTATGCTCAGAGATAATGGGGAATTGCAGGGAGCAGACCTGTTTGAGACATGTGAAGGTGCTCACAAGTCATATTTTTAATCTGCTAAAGGGAATAGGAATGTTGCTGTAGGGTATGCAAGACCGGTTTGGAAGGTATGTCATCATAGCTATGAAGCTTCATGACACCAGAACACTAAATAGCTAACATGTGATCCCCATAGTAACAGTGATAAGTCAAAAGACTGCTCTTCTCTACCTTGGCAGGTTAAAACAAGTCTCACAGCCAGTTTAGCAACTGTACCTGCTTTATATCTCTGGAAAATGACTTAAAAATACCTACCTGTGCTTTGCAAGAGCAATCTAATATTGGACTGAATGTAACTAATGACAGCTATATGATGGGTTAAAGTGTATCCTACAGTAGATCTGTTTCTAAACATTGGAAGCTGACGTTTGGGATGAATTAATTGCCCCTGTGTCCTTCATCCAGTCCACATTCCACATGAACAAGTTTGATTACGATCGACCTTTCAGGGAGTACATGAAAATAAAACAACAAAAATTACAGTAGCCTATATAATAGTATATAATATATTATATATAAATAATATTCAAGACATAAAGGTCAAATTTATCAGGAGCCAAAGTACTTGAGTGACAATTTTCTGATATTGTAATCCCAATGTGAAGGGGGATTAAAATATCCTTCCAAGACCTGGAACCCCACAAAAAAATTACTGAATAGTTTTTTTTGTGTGCACGTTTGAGTACCTCCCTCACATTTCTACTTGTTAGTGCACAAAAAATATAACCTATTGGGTGGGGTGCATACAGCCAGGAAGATGATTTACAACATGTTACTATCAGACACTATGGCAAATACAATATCTACAATGTGTTTTAGTGTCTTCTATATGTGTGTCAAATACACCAAATACAGGCACCGGCAAGAAGGAAATGAAAAAAGTGGATTTATTAATTTCCATAGAACACCAAAGTATCCCGACGTTTCGGTCCTCAGAGAGACCTTGATTTGAAGAAGGTCCTTTTGGGGACCGAAACATCGGGATGCTTTGGTGTTGTAAATCATCTTCTGGACTGCATGTACCCCAATAGGTTATATTTTTATGTGTGAAAAATACATTCCAGTAGATGTAATGAAAATTGGACTTACATGAAAATACCCATGCTGACCTGGCCAAATCAAAGCCTCCTTTTGTGAATCAGAAGGAATGCTGATAACCTCGTGTCTGTATGGGTTTCCTGGAAAATAATTATGAAAATTGAAATTTTGGGGGGCTGATGCAGATATTGGTGAATTTTTGTGGCATATCTAGAAATGAGCGGGCCCCCAGCAAACAGTTTTTCAGGGCCCCATCAAAAATCAACGTATACTGTACATTCAAAATTAAATATACAGCACACTTAAATATAGATTAAATATAAAATATGGATTACTTCTCTATATGGTGGCGGATATTTTTGCCACCCCAAAATTTTGCCGACCTAAGCCCGGGCCTAATGGGAAATCCGCCACTGGAAAAGCTATTGAATTTCATTTTGGATAGGTGCAGAGAGGTTCCCACCCTCTAGTTTAACCTCTCTGCAAAATGAGATTGAGTAGTTTTTTTCCCTCAAATTCTATTGGGCTTTTTACTCCAAAGTTGTATAAAATTCACCATGCACTTTAAATAAATCAGCATAGCAATATAAGATAATACCGATTGCAATGTTTTTATCCCTCTCTCCACCCTGTCCCTGAACCTCTCTCTCATCATCCCTCCTCATTATCATCCCTCCTCAGCTCTCCCCTCATTATCTGATCTCCCCCTCATCATCATCACCATCTTCTCCCCCTCATAACCATCAGCTTCTCCCCCTCATCATCATCACATCATCAGCTCTCCCCTCATCAGATCTCCCCCAGTCCCATCATCATCATCAGATATCCCCCCCATCATCATCAGATCTCCCCAGTCCTCCTCATCATGATCCCTCCTCAGCTCTCCCCCTCATTATCTGATCTTCCCCTCCATCTGATACCCCCCTCTTCACCATCACCATCATCAGCTTCTCCCCCTCATAATCATCATCAGATCTCCCCCAGGCTCCATCATCATCATCATCATCATCAGATCTCTCCCTCATCATCATCAGATCTCCCCCAGTCCCCCTCATCATCATCAGATCTCCCCCAGTCCCCCTCCTCCTCACCATCATCATCAGATGTCTCCCATTCCCCTCATAATCATCAACTTCCCCCCCTCCTCACTAGGAGGAGTGGCTCAGTGAGTAAAGACACTGACTGGCACTGAGTTTGGAGCAGGGGATTCCCGGTGTAAGCTCCTTGTGACCTTGGGCAAGTCACTTTATCTCCCTGTGCCTCAGGCACCAAAAACATAGATTGTAAGCTCCACGGGACAGGGACCTGTGCCTGCAAAATGTCTCTGTAAAGCATAACTAGCAGCGCTATACAAGAACATGCTATTATTATTATTATCATCATCATCATCATCATCAGATATCCCCTCATCATCAGATCTGCCCCAGTCCCCATCATCATCATCATCAGATCTCCCCACCATCATCATCAGATATCCCCTCATCATCAGATCTGCCCCAGTCCCCATCATCATCATCAGATCTCCCCACCATCATCATCAGATCTGGCCCAGTCCTCCTCATCATCCCTCCTCAGCTCTCCCCCTCATTATCTGATCTCCCCCTCATCATCTGATGTCCCCTTCATCATCATCACCATCATCAGTTTCTCCCTCTCATAATCACCAGCTTCTCCCCATCATCATCACCACCATCATCATCATCAGATCCTCCATCATCATCATCATCATCAGATCCTCCATCATCATCAGATCTCTCCAGTCCCCCTCATCATCATCAGATCTACCCCACTCCCCCTCATCATTAGATGTCCCCCAGTCTCCCTCATCATATCTCCCCAGGCAGACGGGGGGAACATGGTATGCGGCGGCGGGCCCCCGGTGTTAAAGAATAAGCAAGCCGGTAGAAGAATCAGAGGCAGAACAGGACAGCACGTGGTGAAGAGCGCACTCCAGCTGCAGACACCGGAAGTAGGAAAGACTTCCGGGTCAGACTGCTAGAGGGCGCTCTTCCCTTGCAGTCCTGCTCTGCCTCAAGTGATGATTCTTCTACCGGCTTGCTTATCCGTTAACACCAGGGGCCCGCCGCCGCATACCATCTCCCCCCGCCTGTCTCTACAGGGGAGAGCGGGCCCCCGGGCTTTGCCCGGGCTACAGCTACAGCCCTGGTGAAAGTGAAAGTGAAAGGAAAGGTTTTATTGGCACAGCACTACATTAAGGGACGTGTCACCTGCAGACGTTTACCTTTATGTTCAGCCATGTGTTTAGAATCTAGATTCCTACTAGGACTGAAAACGTGTCCCATGCCAGTGGGACAAGTTGATACAGTTCTTTTTGGCAGCTTGCAAATGTCTAATGTCTGTCTGTACCACATGCCTCACTAAGCAACATTATGATCAGTCTAAAAAACAGAATTTTTGTAGCTTAATGAATACTTTCCTGTAAAAAAAAGTAGATACAGGGCTCTTTTGTGCCTGAATTCTGAGTACACTGTATTGCATACTGGCAGGGCTAGCAAATTCTCCTTATTACACTTTGCTTTCCATTTAATGATACCAGCAGAGACTCATATACCACACATATAGGCTATAACATGCACAGTCACGTCCAGAAGGGAGTATTCAGTTAATTGGCTACATACTGTTAAATAAGTGGTCTAGTCACAGATTCACCATCTGCAACAATTCAAATGAATCCCACCTGTAACATGTGCAAATCCCTGCAAAGCTACTTAGCCTTTCATCTCCATGTTGAACAATACAATTAGTCACTTAGTCACCTATGAAAGGAGCAATCCACTTTAACTAACCTCCATTTCTTTTACATGTATGAACTGGGGATCCTGACTATTTTAGCTCCGTGCCTTCACCTGCCTCCCTGGGTTCCTGAGATACTTACTGTGAAGTTACCAGTATTACTTAATGGTTTTTAAAGTGGATTTAAATGGTTGTCCAATAGGAAACCACAATCGATGATGTTGCAGCTTCCTATTGGCATGAGATTTGGTAGCCATTTTGTTTCCCCTGAGGGAAATTTAAACCCAGTTATTTCCCCAGAATCATGAGAACCGGGGTAGCCCTGGAGCTAAAAATAGTGCCGTTTGGATCAAGGGGAAACCTGGTTCCCACCATGTAAAAAAAAAAAGAAGGGATTAAAAATGTGTAGGAGGAACTGCTCCTTTAACGGCAACAACATACAATATTGTACAATAATGTTTCTGTTACAGTTTTAAGATCCAAGCATAAACACAATATTCAAAAGCATACTTATCACCGTTAGCCACCTGCTGAAGTAGTTTTCATCATACACTTAATTTATTACTTAATTATATATAATTTTGGTATTTTCAAATAGAATTTTTTTTTAAAAGCATTATGACAATAAACTGCCGTTGTCAGTCAACAGCCACCAAATATAGACAGTGGCGAATTTCCCATTAGGCC
This sequence comes from Ascaphus truei, assembly GCF_040206685.1. Taxonomy (NCBI): domain Eukaryota; kingdom Metazoa; phylum Chordata; class Amphibia; order Anura; family Ascaphidae; genus Ascaphus; species Ascaphus truei. The sequence goes on from NC_134484.1 coordinate 347,258,038, forward strand.
CGATAGGCAGGGCCGCCGAGATGGGGGGACAGCCAGGACTGCTATCCCGGGCCCGGTTGGGGTTAGGTGGCCCTGCCCCTGTTGCCCGCACATCAATTCTCTGCAGCTGGGCCCTGAGTTGCAGGAAGATCGCACAGGGGAAATCCCTGCCTCTGCAGAGCCTCCGTAGGTGGGCGGGGGCCAGTGTCAGGGGGCCGGGCCTCAGGTAGACCAGCGTGGGTCTGGAGCAGCAGCCTGCGAAACAGGCTGGAAAAGGTGAGAGGGAGGGGGGTAAAACAGACATGAAAGGGAATAAGTCAGGAAGAGAGAAGAAACAAAGAGAAAATAAAGTACAAGAGAAATACATGAGGGGAAAGAGAGACAGGGAGAGAAAAAGAGAGCGAGAGAGATGGGGAATAAAAAAAGAGAGAGACATGGGGAGAAAATAGAGAGAGACACGATGAGGAGAAAAGAGAGAGAGACATGATGGGGAGAAAAAAGAGAGAGACATTATGGAGAGAAAAGAGAGAGACATTGTGGAGAGAAAAAAAGAGAGTCATGATGGGGAGAAAAGAGAGAGATATGATGGGGACAAAAGAAAGAGAGAGAGAGAGACATGATGGGGAGAAAAGAGAGAGAGAGAGACATGATGGGGAGAAAAGAGAGAGAGAGAGACATGATGGGGAGAAAAGAGAGAGAGAGACATGATGGGGAGAAAAGAGAGAGACATGATAGGGGAAAGAGAGAGAGAAACATGATGGGGAGAAAAAAAGCTGTGTGTGCTGTGCACGCGCATAGTAAGTGAAACTTCTTTGACTTTTGTCACAGAAATTGTGTTTGTGATGTTTTAATTAAAAATCAAAATACAATTTCTTTGACAAAACGCAAATAAATTTGGACTTAGAATGTGCGTGCTCGGCACACATCCCCTGTATTAGCTATTTGCACTAAGCGTGAATTCCTTGTGCGTGTGACTGTGAGTGTGTGTGTGACTGTGTGTGTGTGCGTGTGACTGTGTGTGTGTGCGTGTGACTGTGTGTGTGTGCGTGTGACTGTGTGTGTGTGCGTGTGACTGTGTGTGTGCGCGTGTGACTGTGTAGTGTGCGTGTGTGACTGTGTGTGTATGCGTGTGACTGTGTGTGTGCGTGTGTGATGTATGCGCACCCATCCTGCACCTTGCATATGCCCCTGCACCTCGCATATGCCCCTGCACCTCGCATCACCCCCCTGCACCTCGCATCACCCCCCTGCACCTCGCATCCCCCCCTGCACCTCGCATCACCCCCCTGCACCTCGCATCACCCTCCTGCACCTTGCATCACCCCCCTGCACCTCGCATCACCCCCCTGCACCTCGCATCAAACCCCTGCACCTCGCATCAACCCCCTGCACCTCACATCATCTCCCTGCACCTCACATCACCCCCCTGCACCATACATCATCTCCCTGCACCTCACATCACCCCCCTGCACCGCACATCACCCCCCTTCACCTCACATCACCTCCCTGCACCTTACATCACCCCCTGCACCTCACATCACCTCCCTGCACCTTACATCACCCCCCTGCACCTCACATCACCTCCCTGCACCTCACATCACCCCCCTCCACCTCACATCACCCCCCCCCCACCTCACATCACCCCCCCTGCACCTCACATCACCCCCCTTCACCTCCTCACATCACCCCCCTTCAACTCCTCACATCACCCCCCCTTCACCTCCTCACATCACCCCCCTTCACCTCACATCACCCCCCTTCACCTCCTCACCTGCACCTCCCCTCACCCCCTGCACCTCCGATCAGCCCCTGCACCTGCGAGCACGGCGGCAGAGCAGTGTGGTAGGAGGAGGGATGGGCACAGGTGGTGTTGCCCCGCAGTGCCGGGGATCAGGGCAGGGAGGACGGCACATACGGCGAGGAGGCCCATGTGAGTGTGACGGCCCCCCCCCCGGGAAGAACACCATGTTGCCGGTGGGGGGGTGTGGTGGGAGGAATAGAGGGGGTAATTGGGGGGAGAGGGGTGGGGGAAGGTTGAGACGCGGCCGCACCGGGACCGCCGTATGCGTGGGAAGCGGCGCGCTCAAACCCCCCCGCTTCCCACTTTACCCGAGCAGGAGCCAGGAGTCACTGGCGCCATCGCGCATGCGCGGCAGTACGCAACGGGCGGGGAACGGCGGCCGTTATGAGCGGCTGTGTGGGGGGTGCGGTGGCCATTAGGAGCGGCGAGCGGGTGTGATGTCAGTGTTGGGGTTGGGCTGAGCCAGAACACAGCCCGGCCTCAACTGCCAGCACTGACGTCACATCCGTTTCATTTCTGTCTCCACAATCCATTTTTGCCCCATCACGAATGAGGTGCCACTAAGGAAGTTTCACTTCAAAAAAGACATTGTGGGGAAAAAAGAGAGGGAGAGACATGATGGGGAGAAAAGAAAGAGAGAGACATAATGGGGAGAACAGAGAGAGACGTGATGGGGAAAAGAGAGAGACATGGTGTGGAGAAAAGAGAGAGAGACATGATGGGGAAAAGAGAGAGACATGATGGGGAGAAAAGAGAGAGAGAGAGACATGATGGGGAGAAAAGAGAGAGAGAGACATGATGGGGAGAAAAGAGAGAGAGAGACATGATGGGGAGAAAAGAGAGAGAGACATGATAGGGGAAAGAGAGAGAGAAACATGATGGGGAGAAAAAAAGACATTGTGGGGGAAAAAGAGAGACATGATGGGGAGAAAAAAGAGAGGGAGAGACATGATGGGGAGAAAAGAAAGAGAGAGACATAATGGGGAGAAAAAAGAGAGACATGATGGGGAGAAAAGAGAGACATGGTGTGGAAAAAAGAGAGAGAGAGACATGATGGAGAAAAGAGAGAGAGACATGGTGGGGAGAAAAGAGAGAGACATGATGGGGAGAAAAGAGAGAGACATGGGGAAAAGAGAGATAGAGACATGATGGGGAAAAGAGAGAGACATGGTGGGGAGAAAAGAGAGAGAGAGACATGATGGGGAGAAAAGAGAGAGACATGGGGAAAAGAGAGAGAGACATGATGGGGAAAGAGAGAGAGAGACATGATGTGGAAAAAAGAGAGAGAATAATGGGGAAAAGAGAGAGACATCATGGGGAGAAAAGAGAGAGAGAGACTTGATGGGGAAAAAGAGTGAGAGAAATAGACATGTGTAAGGAATCCACTACTGGCTTTGACTATAGCTTTGCAGACCTGTGCAGTTGCAAGCTTCCTCTGGCAATCTATGGCACAGGTGCTGCCTCTCATTGCAGCTTCTGCCCTGTGCTCTTTCATTGGAGGGATTCTCACACACCCTCCTCCTGTGATTGGATCTCCGCCCTTTATATTCTAGGAGTCGGCACTGAATCAGTGCCGAGCATAACTATTCCTACCTCATGTTACTGTCTCTGCCACAAACCACCCCAGGCCTCTCTCCTAGCGTTCTTACCTTCCAAGTTCCTGAGTATCCAAAGGCCTGGTCCTGGACGTCTGTGCTGAAGCGTTGTTGCCAGCACTGGCCTGCTGCTATCTCCTCGCAGTGGCCTACCCTGGACGTCTGTGCTGAAGCGTTGATGCCAGCACTGGTAACTGCTGCATTCCCTCCCAGCAGTGGCTACCCTTCCTTTCCTGCGGCCTGCTGCTATCTCCTTGCAGTGGCCTGCCCTGGACGTCTGTGCTGAAGCGTTGATGCCAGCATTGGTAACTGCTGCATTCCCTCCTAGCAGTGGCTACCCTTCCTTTCCTGCGGCCTGCTGCGATCCTCTTGCAGTGGCCTGCCTTGGACTTCTGCGCTGAAGCGTTGGTTCTTCCCGACGCTGCCCTGCGGTGAACTTCGGCCAGCCTGCTGTCTCCTCCTGCTGAGATCGGCGTCATGGGCCGAGGCCGCTCCTCGCGCAGAAGCCACCCCCGCGCTCACGCTCCTAAGCTGAAGCGGGGCACTCCTGACTTCCTGTTGCCGAACTCCTGCTTCATTAACGACGATGCTGCCTTCTCCAATCCTGACCCTGCGATGTACGACTACGAACTGCGCACTCCGGATCAGTCTGCGTGGACTCAGGTCGGTGATTATATAACCCCACCTCAGCCCCGCGGTCCGGTCCCGGTTTGTGGCGAGCATCGGCGTAACATTATGCTCGGCCCATTAAAACCGGACCGCACCGTGGCGAGGGATGGCAATTTACCAACTGAAGTTATGTCCCGGCCTGCGTACCAGTCCCACTCTGAAGGCCAGTATTTGTGTGAAGTACTACCCCTGATTGATGAAATGTTTACCTATGAAGGTTTAACCCCTTTGCAAAGACAATGCCGTTGTGATCTCTTTATTAAGGCTTACTGTATCCTGAACTTAAAACAGTCTCTGGCCGCTTGTGTTCGCTCTCCTGATTCCCCTATAACCTGGGATAACGTGTACCCTATGGAACTGGCCGACGCCCAAGAGGCACTCTACCTCCTGGCCTCTTCACTGGACATTCATCTAGTACACCAGGGCGCCCTCCTCATGTTGGCTCAGTCTCAAGATACACTCCATGTACTTTCCTCAACACTAGATATTCACATAATAGAACAGGATCCCCTCCTTGCCAGCTATGCTGCTGCTTGGCAGATTCTCTATGCTGCCAGTCCTGTTGCTAAACCTGTGGGGGTACCTCTCTCTCCTAAGAATGGTCAAACCATTTCTCTGTCGCTGCCCACTAAGGAAGAAACTGCCACGCTCCCTAATCCTGAGTTAACCTCCCTAAGTTCTGTCCCTGAGGTTATCTCGGTCTTAACCCCTGCTAGTCAGGCTTATGCGTCCCCCACTGTAAATCCCTGCAGTCCCCAGGTCAGTGTGTCTTCCCTAGCACCAGAGAATGAATCCTGTGTGCCTTCTTTTTCTAACCCAAAAATTCTAAGCTCTGTTTCCGAGGTTTTTTCCGAGGTCAGCCCTATGAACCTTCCTTGGTAGATCCCTTTAGTTCCTCAGTCAGGGACACCTCCTTAGCCTCAGAGGATCAACCCCTTACGTCCTCTGACTCGGCTAAAATTCTCGGGGCTATTCCCCCTGAACTTTCGGCAATAATACTGGCTCCAGTAAAAAGTATTCTGGAGCCGTTTGTTTCTCTAAACCTGTTCGCAGAATCCTTACTCCTAGGTATTTCACTCACCCCGTCTGTCACTCAGAGAGCTGAGACCCCTGCTTCTGAGCATTGACCCCTTTTCGTGGAATCTGTTGTCGTTTCTGATGTCCCAGACACTCTTTCCCAAATACCCACTTCAGAGACCACTTGCACTGTCTGAGTTCTCCTTTTCTCAAATCCGAGGGTTTAAAGCGAACAGTACATATTATGCTCCTTTCCAAGTGACCCCTTCTGAGATCAGCGTATCTGCTGTTGCTCCCTTAGTGCAATTAAAGTTAGGGCCCTTCTTTTTGAAGGATCAGGCTTTCAAGTTTGAGACTCCCTTTATCCCTGACTTTGTAAATCTGCAGTCCCTTCTCACTGTAGTTAAAAGTTCTCCAGTAGCCGCTGAGTAAAGCTTTGCCGCTGCCAAATCTTCTGTTATAGAAGCAACCTTGCCTAGCTTACTTCTGTCTGTCGTATCTGTGATGCCTATCACCTTTACTAAAATTTCTGTTTTGCAAGGTATTTCTCCTATTAAATCTGTGATACCTGCAAATCCTTTAATCAGTTCCAAAACCCTTGTCACTAAGTTTCCCATGGAGTCTGATGCCCTCACTAGGGATTCTCAGGGACCCAATTCTGAAACAAGCAAGATGTCCCTTGTGTCTGTTGGAGAGTTTACCCCAGTTTCTCTCACGGATCATGCCACAGCCTCCGGGATGATTAAAAATGACTTTAAGTCTGGGATGTCCATTCCTGTAATAATACTGTTTCACGCTGATTCGCCCACAGTATTCGGGGTATCCACTACTGACTCTATGTCTACTACCACGAACTCAGGGGTATCGCATTTGGAACTTTCCCTTTTTTCAGAAGATCCCGTCTTTAAAATAGACTTATATTTCTCTGTGTCTTCCACAATACTTGGGGTACTTGCTATTGACTGTCCTGTCCCAAAACTAGGGTTACCTCTCAAAAAGGTGCCTGGAGCTACCGATGTAAAAAACCCTATGTTTAAAACAGTAACAATTTGCATTGCTTCTCCCACAGTATCATGTGAGACCTGGGTACCTGGGACCTCCACTCCGAAGCCAAGCTCTAGTTCTCTGTCTTCTTTCTCTGTGTTGGAGGCACCCAGCTTTAACCCCAAGATTTTTTTCCCTAAGGTTGATGCACCGCTTAACCGCCTGCCTTTTTTTTTGGATAATATCTGTTTTCTCACCTTTCAAAGTGCCCTTTCTGTATGGCAAGTGGCCTCTCCCTAAGACGAAGACACCCTTAGTGGACCTCGTCGCTTTACCTGAAGCGTCCGTCCCTGTTCTCTATAGGTCCACTATGGGTATAGACATGCTTATTATGTCCTTCGCCAAGGCCACAATTTCGGATTTGATTCTCTCTAAAGATCACAAACCAAAGGAAGCGGATCCTCCTTCAACTGCCAGTACCATTACCAAGAGTGGCATACACACTGCTACAGACTCTCACAAATTGCTGGGGATAGCAACCCTGCTTGGTATCAAAAGTACCGCTGCTATAGTGTGTAGTGAACCCGCCCGCCCCATTCCCTTGCTAACCACCACCCGGAATTCCTTGGAAGCTAAAGACTCTCGCAACTTCCTCCGTGCTGATTTCACCAAAGACATTGCCTTCTCTGAAGGTCCCTCTGCCATTTTTGTCCGACAATCTGTGTCCTGTGTCCCGTACTCTTGGACTATTACTATGCACCGGACACCTGGCTACTGTCCTTCTGATGTTCCCATTCCGGAGCCCTCAGGTCCCATTGTCCATGTACCAAGAACTGCAGTACCACCGCTGTCTTTCATGGCACTCGCCAACGTACACCTGGATTGTGGACCTAATTCTCGCCGGAGACACTTCAGGAACAACTCAATGTCTCCCAGACCTATGAATGGTTCTGTTCACCCAGGCTTCTCACCCAGTGGTGGGGGTACTGTAAGGAATCCCAACAAACTATGGGCTTTCAACACCACCTCTCGCCTAAGGAGGTTTAGGAACAATTCCATGTTCCCCAAATCTGTGATGGATCTTGTTCGTCCGGAGGCCTCACCTGAAGGGTGGGGGGGGGGGGGGTACTGTAAGGAATCCACTACTGGCTTTGACTGCAGCCTTGCAGACCTGTGCAGTTGCAAGCTTCCTCTGGCAATCTATGGCACAGGTGCTGCCTCTCATTGCAGCTTCTGCCCTGTGCTCTTTCATTGGAGGGATTCTCACACACCCTCCTCCTGTGATTGGATCTCCGCCCTTTATATTCTAGGCGTCGGCACTGAACCAGTGCCGAGCATAACTATTCCTACCTCATGTTACTGTCTCTGCCACAAACCACCCCAGGCCTCTCTCCTAGCGTTCTTACCTTCCAAGTTCCTGAGTATCCAGAGGCCTGGTCCTGGACGTCTGTGCTGAAGCGTTGTTGCCAGCACTGGCCTGCTGCTATCTCCTCGCAGTGGTCTACCCTGGACGTCTGTGCTGAAGCGTTGTTGCCAGCACTGGTACCTGCTGCATTCCCTCCTAGCAGTGGCTACCCTTCCTTTCCTGCGGCCTGCTGCTATCTCCTTGCAGTGGCCTGCCCTGGACGTCTGTGCTGAAGCGTTGATGCCAGCACTGGCCTGCTGCTATCTCCTTGCAGTGGCCTACCCTGGATGTCTGTGCTGAAGCGTTGATGCCAGCACTGGTAACTGCTGCATTCCCTCCTAGCAGTGGCTACCCTTCCTTTCCTGCGGCCTGCTGCGATCCTCTTGCAGTGGCCTGCCTTGGACTTCTGCGCTGAAGCGTTGGTTCTTCCCGACGCTGCCCTGCGGTGAACTTCGGCCAGCCTGCTGTCTCCTCCTGCTGAGATCGGCGTCATGGGCCGAGGCCGCTCCTCGCGCAGAAGCCACCCCCGCGCTCACGCTCCTAAGCTGAAGCGGAGCACTCCTGACTTCCTGTTGCCGAACTCCTGCTTCATTAACGACGATGCTGCCTTCTCCAATCCTGACCCTGCGATGTACGACTACGAACTGCGCACTCCGGATCAGTCTGCGTGGACTAAGGTCGGTGATTATATAACCCCACCTCAGCCCCGCGGTCCGGTCCCGGTTTGTGGCGAGCATCGGCGTAACAACATGATGGGAAAAGAGAGAGACATGATGAGGTCAAAAGAGAGAGACATGATGGGTAAAAGAGAGAGAGAAACATGATGGGTAAAAGAGAGAGATGATGGGGAGAAAAGAGAGACATTATGTGGATAAAAGAGAGAGAGACATGATGGGGAGAAGAGAGATGATGGGGAGAAGAGAGAGAGAGAGAGAGAGACAATGGGGAGAATAGAGAGAGAAATGATGGGTAGAAAAAAGAGAGGGACATAAGGGGAGAAAAAAGAGAGAGACATTAGGGGGAGAAAAGAGACATTATGGGGAGAAAAGAGAGAGAGACATGCTGGGGGTGGGGGAGAGAGACATGCTGGGAGTGGGTTAGAGGAGAGAGACTTGCTGGGTGAAGAGGAGAGAGAAGTGCCTGGGGGGAAGAGGAGGGAGACATGCCGGGGGGGATGGGGAGGAGGAAGAGGAAGGAGACATGCTGGGGGGGAGAGACATGCTGGGGGGACACCCAGTCCTCTATTGACTGTCGCCAGAGTATATTCCCCTCCCCCGCTTGCTTATTATGCAGCAAAACGTCCGCCCCATACACAGAGTCCGCACTATCGGGACTGATTTGAAGTTCCTTACCTGCCTCCGCCTTCCTGCTGCTTCCGCCTTCTTTCTGCAGCGTCAAATGATGCTGCGATGTCACACGGAGTCTCGTTGCCATGGCAATGCAACGTCGCGGTGTCAAACGACATCTCGTTGCCAGGGCAACGAGACGCTGTGCTGCAATTGGGAAGAAGACGGAGGGCGGCAGCACGGAGAAGGCGGCACCAGGCAAGTGCCTACGGGCGGCGGATCTGGAAACCCGCCGCTGATTGTACCTCAAAAGTGCCGCCTGGTTTGGTATACCAGACTCCAAATGCCTCGGGTGCGGATCGGTAAAGCGAGTCATAAAATGTTTGGGGGATTTGATCCAACAGAAAGCAGTTAACAGGCTGAGGCGGGGATTGAACCTTCAATGTTACACGTATTTACATTCACAGCTCTAATTCGCGAGCCCAGTTCCACGCCACGAGACATTGCTGCGGGAATGGGGAGTAGATACCTCTGCTTTTCCTTATGATGTTAGTGCAGTGACCGCGTGCTGGAGTTTGTGGGTGCAGCGGAGGGGTGCAGCGTGCGGGCTCTTCAGGAGGTCTGAAGCTTGGAAACATGGCAAACTTCGATATGTGGGAATGATATGGGTGCTCCGCTGGGAAACCCACATATATTTCCTGCGCACTAATTTGAAAGAAAAGCAGTACAACATGAAATGAGAACTTTGCCCGTCACTGCTGTTTTCTTGCTCGGTTTTTTTTTTTTTTTGGGGGGGGTACTTTCCAAATGTCTCCTAAACCTTTTAACATGCATTTTACTCACTTGATTGAAGCAGCAGGGGGTTTAGGATACCTAAAAGAATAAGAAAAGTGTTATATGTCGGAGGTGTCACAAACACAGAGTCACTTCTTTGTACAACATTAATTTCCTGTTCCCCTTAATAATCAGTTAGGGGGGGTAAGATAAGATGTTTTGGGGGGTTTTGTTGCACAAATTAAGAGCATGATGGTGGAAATCTTATTGTTTTTTTTTTTATCTGTTCTGTAATATTAGATAATAGTGAGTGTTTTTTTTATTCATCTCTTAATGCCATTTTTAATTCGTTTTAAATCATCCTTTGATTTCTAAATCAGATTTTAGCCCAACTCCCAATCAGTGCAAGATCTTTGCAACACTTTCCTGTTTGTGATAATCTGTTGCCAATGTTCCCAGCAGTTTGTGCTGCAAACTGTAATAAAAGATAATGTTACCTTAGCAGCTACAATGTATCATGATATTACTAAGTTACACTGACTGAAGAATTGATTGAAACGTTTAACAGGGCCGGCCTATGGGCAATGTGAGCCTCGCACTCCCTGCTCTCGGTGCAAACTCCGCCAGACCCGAGGAGGAAGTGCGGAGCCCCCGATCCGGCAAGGACCGCTTTTCACAGAGAGGCAGCTGACCGACGTCAGATGACGACACGTTGCCATGGCAACGTGATGTCATCGTGACGCTGCTAGAGGAGGGCCACTCTTCAAGGTAAGTCCCGTTAACTTGTTTCACAGGGCGGGCCCCGCTGCCAGCACACAATCAGGTTTTTTACATCAAACGATTGCCATCTTAGGTAAGAATGTAGAATTTATACATTGTCACATGCTTTACATATACAAAAGAAAAGGGGAAAAAAGAGGGGAATGTAGTATTGCTGCTTTAAAAGCCCCCAGCATTACACATTAGTCCCTAAACCAGTGGTTTCCAACCTTTGTTTGGTGAAGGAACCCCTGGTGAAATTCTGAGGAACCCCAACCCTCTCTAATAGCACGTCTGAGATCAGATGCATTGTAAGTAACCCCAACCCTCTCTAATAGCGCGTCTGAGATCAGATATATTGTAAAGGAACTCCAACTCTCTCTAATAGCGCGTCTGAGATCAGATACATTGTCAATTCTTCTTTATTTGGTATAATTTTCAAATGACCTGATAATTGCAGGGAACCCTTTTGGGGATGCCCGGGAACCCACGGTTCCTAGGAACCCCTGTTGAAAAACACTGCCCTACACAGTACTCTATGTTGCAAAGCTGTCTTTCCCGTGCTGGATACAATTTTAGTCCCATTCATTTGAATGGAGCTGAACTCTTCTCCAGCACTGGGAAGACATATTCTCTGCATTCGGAATGTACATACAGTATGTATAATATAAATACAGTACTGTATAGCAAAGTATGGGAGGAGTCTTTGTCCTGTGCATTTTACAATCTAAGTGCTATTTAGGCAGATTAATAGAGCTGCACTGATTAATAGAAACTAAGGAAGAAATGCACTGATTAATAGAAACTAAGGAAGAAAATGCACCAGGCGTGTTAAAGTAATAAATATCTGTGTGTGATGATATAACAAACATTGCGACAACAATGTAAGTTCTTCTCATGTTACTTTTATTGATCTCCCATTGTTCTGCCATGGGAAATATGTTGGAGCTTTATATGCGAATAATAATCTTAATCTCCCTCTGACTTCCCAATTATTTCATTGGCTGCTTCAAATATTTGAAACAGTTTATTTCTGAGAATGGTTAATGCTAAAGCATTTTCAAATAAAGCCTGTTTTTTATTTTTGTTAACGTGTATTTGCGCTGCAGAATTCCATTCGGTGGCAGAGGAATTTACTAGCACTAATGTAGAAGTGAGTGTGCCGAAAAACAAGTGCAGCTATATTTGTTTGTGAGACAAGTATGGTAGACACAAATAGGTCAAACAGTAATATATAGTGAGTATTGTATATACATTATATATATATATATATATATATATATATATATATATATATATATATATATATATATATATATATATATATATATATATATACAGTGGTTGACAAATCACCAAAAAATCTACTACTGTATAGGTTTGTCGAACACTGTATATATATATATATATATATATATATATATATATACATATATATATATATATATATATATATAAATGTAAATACAACTGTATGCTCATCTGCATGTCTTAGGCAGGTCTGCAACCCCGCCTTTCCCCATTATCACCCAGCACACAGCACTTCCACTGCAGCAAGGGATTCTGGGAAATGACATGCAGATGAGCACACAGTGCCACTTTTTGCTTCAAAAAACATTTTTAACATGGTTCCCTATAGGCTTAAGCTTGCTGCATGGTCACAGCTTAGAGCACAGCCAGGGTTAAGGTGCATACCCAGAAAACCACCCACAGACAGCTGTTTCGACCTTAATGGGTCTCATCAGTGTGGGGTTGATTAACTGGGTATGCAAAGAAGCTAAAGGATGGGCCAACCATAATACTGAGTTAAGTTATGGTGAGTAAAAAAAGTGACAAAAACCCCCACAGCAAAGCAAATATGCAAATGTAAATACAACTGTATGCTCATCTGCATGTCTAAGGCTAAGGCCCCGCTCCCAGAGTCAGCGCACCTGCGCTGCTGACAGGCGGTGCGCTGAGATACACAGACCGCGATCTGCGGTCTGTAGGGAGCGGGAGCCGGAGCGGGAGGTGGGAGGTTTGATCGGGAGGTGGGCGGGAGGTGGGCGGTTTGACAGGGAGGGGGGGCGTGGCTTGAGCGGAGGGACCCGCTACTCTCCCCCCCCCCCTCCCTCCACGGACTCGGGCTGGAGCTGGAAGGTAAGTTTAAACACACACACGCAGGCACTCATTCATACACACACACACACACGTGCACACACACACACACACGCGCACACACACACAGGCAGGCACTCACGCACTCATACACACACACACACACAGACAGGCACTCACGCACTCAGACACATACACACACAGACAGGCACTCACGCACTCAGACACATACACACACAGACAGGCACTCAGACACACACACACAGAGAAAGGCACTCACCTGCTTTCACTCCACACTCCTCCCCGCTCCCCGAAGCCTCTCCTCCTCCCGCAGCCTCCCCTCCCCATTGGCTCACAGCCACACACGTCACGCGTCAACGCTAGGAAACACCATTCTCTGGTGTCTCCAGCGGCTGACGCTCTACAGCGTGTAGTCAGCTGTGCAGCCAGTGGGGACCGGGACCGGCTCGCGAGGATTCCCCTGCTGGTGGGGAACTCGCGACCCGCCGCCCGCGCCAACGAGCGCAGCGGGACCGAGGCCTTAGGCAGGTCTGCAACCCCGCCTTTCCCCATTATCACCCAGCACACAGCACTTCCACTGCAGCAAGGGATTCTGGGAAATGACATGCAAATGAGCACACAGTGCCACTTTTTGCTTCAAAAACCATTTTTAATATGGTTCCCTATAGGTTCCCTATATATATGTATATATGATATAAAAAGCATCCGGCGCAATGTAGAAATATAATATTTAAAAAAATAAGGGTATATGACTGTGTAATTTAAAGAAAGATGGGATACTTATGATAAACCCTAATATTGAAACAGGAATAACACCAGTATTATATAAATAATATACCAGTGACAAGCAACTTTAGACTCACCGTGAAAAGGATCAAGAGAAGGAACATACAGTATGAATAAACCCACAATGTCTTTATCACTGCACATGAGGAGTTCAGTATTCTTGAGCTTTTTGGGACATTCAGAGTCTTATATTGGGACCAATGTTTCTTAATGTCTCAGAGTCAATTGGGAAAGGGGACCTTCACGCTGCTGGCATACACCTTCTGTTATAATGTGCCAGTTAATTGGACACAGCAGTGCCCCGCCTCAGTGCCAAGTCGTCCTCCAACCCCACAATAAACAATACAAACCTCCGCCTGGCGCTCCGCACCGTTTCCCAGGAAAGTGTGGGTACTGTGTACCTGATGGTCTCCCAATATCACTCTGATCGCTCAGAGTGTTTTAAATTGGCATCTTACTTACAAGTCATCATTTAAACGGACTGCACTTTTTCTCAGCTTGGTTAGATCATAGTACTGCTGTATGGGAAGTCCTCTGCAAAGACAAAAAGACAAAAGGAACTGCTTTTACAGTAGGGAATGGCATTTACCATTGTTGTTTGCAATGCATTATATTTGATGGTTATATATATAATGGTAATGGGCGCAATAGGAAGCTCCCTGCAAGGTACATAAATAAAGAGTTTCATAAACAACGCACAATGTTAGATTGTAAGCAGAGCCCTCATCATTACCTTCTGTATCTGTTTGCCCTTGTTTGTCCATATTTGGTATGTCACTCGGATTATGTAATATTACATTTGATGTGCTTGTACCATACATGGCAACCTTTCCTATTTCCGAGGGAGACTGTACCAAAAGTCTCTAGAAATAGATATACACGTTCTTCTTTCTTCATGTTATCGCAGTCAATGGGAGATGAATAAATCCCTGTAGAGTGTAAGCTCTCAGGAGCAGGGCCCTCGTTCCCTTCTGTATCTGTTTGTGAATGTCTGTCCTTGTGTGTATTTGTATGTCATTCTGTTTATGTGATTATCAAATCTCTGCTCCCACATTGTACCGCGCTGTGGAATATGTTGGCGCTTTACAAATAAACAATAACAATTGCAGGCACCACTGGGACTGGAGTGGTTAAAACCTGTGTGTCAGAGGTATAGTCCTTTTAGTAAAAACTCATGTGATAACTTGATATCATGTGAATCCTGGCTGGGAAAAGAACTGCACATATTATTTACTCACAAACTGAAATCGGGTATACTCTCGCCATGGCCTATATACGCTAAAGGGTGCTAAACTTTAGCACGTCTTAGGCCTATTCATTTGAATAAGGGGTAATCCGTGTTAAACCTTAGCACCCTTTAGTGAATCAGGACCCAATAAATCGGTGTTGGGATAAAACTTTAACATTTTGAATTTATTATGAATTCATCAAAAAAATATAAAGACAAATTATATGAAAAAGTGATTTTTCTGAATTTTGATCAGAAAAAAAATTCACAAATTGCATAGAAATTGTGAAGTAAATAGGTTTGTATATCTACAGTTTATTCTTGTTATGTATTCATTTTTTTTTCTAAATGTGTGCTATATACTGTAACTTTCCAATGCTGGCCTGTATTTACAAAGGGGGAGATTTGGGAGGAAAATCAATCTTTCACACACATGCATAGGGATAAAGGAGAATGTATCAGTTGTAAGGTACTAAAACAATACTTTTTATGGTTAAGCATTGGAGGTGTGTTTCTTCATAAATGGAAAACTGACCAGTGTGGTTTTATGTTGCATGCTACCCAATACACAAAGTAATACAATTAGCTAATTAACTAAGCTAACCAACCCATCAGTTTTTATGGCCACACACAGCTCATTGTACTATATCTCAGTTGTATGGCTATATTATGGTAATGCCTTCCTGGTTATGGTTTTAGGTTTTAATCACCAGTCTACGATTTTAGGTTTCATTTGCCTGACTGGTGGACTGTAATAAAAGCTGTGTATGGTTTAGCAAAAATGCAGTTGGATAATAAAGCAGGATTCATATGTCTTTGTAGGGCCAAAGTCCCAAAGTGTGAAGATGTAGAATGGTTGTAAACCTTGATAAAGTAAATTCATTGTAAAAGCTCATCGAGTGCATCAACCAATGAGATTTCTAAGAATAAATGGCATGTCCCTATCGCTTCCAGTATATGGTTATTGCTTGGAGAAAGAGCAAGCAGGGGTGATTCTCTCTTTAACGTGTGTAATAATAAGAACAGATAATTATTGTTTTATTTCCTGCTTAGAGGTGTAATATAAGCAGTGCATTAAACATTGTAGGAATAAGTCCCTGCCCAAAGGAACTTACAATCTAAAAGTGTTGCTTATGGCCACAGATATAGAATAACTTTACATGTGCATACAAACGTGACATATGTATGATATACTGTAAGAGCTGTCATGTCATGCTGTATGTGGTAAAGTTAACGGAACTGATCACCTTCACTTGACCTCTGTTTTGCCCACTCAGCATAAGATTGTATCTTTTTAAAGTCATGTATATTAAATGATACAGTGAGTCAATGGTTTTGTTTCAACTTTATTGTAGTTTGGAAGAAAAGGGACACAGGGCGCACCAAAGGTGAAGTTAAAAATGTATTAAACAGACAAAATAAAGCATGTAACAACCTACCTATATAAAGTCTGTAGTTCAGTGGATTCGTTGAATAATTGTCTGTGCTGCCTTGTTGCTGACTCGGGAGCTGGGAGACAGTGTTGTATTCGAGGCGTTGAGATCCCGCGCGCAGGGATCAGCTGGTGCCTCGGCGTTGATCTGCTGCTTCCGGGTGTGTGGCCCGATGATGTGTGATGATATAATATGATATAATATGTGTGTGGGTGTGATTGTCTACGATTGTAAACTTTTACTAAAATCGCTGCTGCGTTTATTCATTTGTTTGAAAGCAGTGTGCCTTATTTATTAATTGTTATGCTATTTTTGTTTAGGCTTTTAGACTTATATTTGGAGTTTTCCATAGATTATAATGTTCAGAGTTTTGGAAACATCATACTGTAGTTTTTTTTAAAGTGTACTCGTACAATCACAGTGCACTGGAAGAAGAAGCCTATGAGTTTTCAAAAGCTCCGTACACTATAACTTCATCTATCAAAAACTGTAATGTTAGTCCACTGAAAGGTACTGTATCACAACCTATATCAAATCTACTTTGCTCCAGGTCCAACACAGCTGTTAGGGCTTACATTTGTAAATCTATTAAACATCAGAAGCTATAAAACAAACATTACAAATGTTGGAGAACCTGTTAAAGTTACAGATGAGTTTTTGCATTTTATCTCTATTTCAGTACATATTTCCTCGGTGGGATTGCATCCATACTATAATACATTTTTGGGCAGGGGGGTGAGGATATGTATTGGTTATTTTTATATACATCCTGTATGTACAGTATAGTGGAAACATTGTTTATCAACACAGCAACATCTAGTGGTGAAAATGGCTATTACAGTTTCATGTAATAATAATAAAACAAAAACATACTGACACCCAGTGGTCAAAAGTGAAAATGTCTGCTGTTGGTCTTAAAGAGGCAATCCAAGTGGCACTTAAAAAAAAAAAAAAAAAAAACAAATATATATATAATCACCACAATTATTAAGGTTATAGTGGGTAAAAAAAGGGACAAAAACCCTCCACAGTAAAGCATAAAGCAACTGTAAATATTACTGTATGTTCATTTGCATGTCTTAGACAGGTCTGCAACCCTGTCTTTCCCCATTGTCACCCAGCATACAGCGCTTCAGCAGCATGCATTGGCTTGAGGATTTGCTTGTGTAATACGAGCTTGAGACAAAAGGTGGCACTGAGTAATATTTACAGTTGCTATATATATATATATACATGGAGTTTTTTGTTTTAATATATGCAGCCTTTGATTACCTTTATCGAAAATGAAGTACCTAAGCTGCCGATCAATTCATTCTCCAGTGAGCAATCAGCAAAGATCCTGCTTCCCAGAGTTCACTAAATGGCTGCCTTTCAGTTTCAATCAATCCTTCAGTCAATGTAACTCAGCAGCTACAATGTATTCTGATATTACTAAGGTAACATTATCTATTTTTACAGTTTGCAGCTCAAACTGCTGGGAACATTGGCAACAAATTATCACAAACTGGAAAGTGTTACAAAGATCTTGCACTGCTGGGGAAGTGGGTTAAAGCCTGCTATAGAAATCAAAGGATGCTCAGTATATTTAAACTCATTAAAAATGGCATTAAGAGTTGAATAATAATATGAAAATGCAGTATTATCTAATACTACAGAACTGATTTATATAAAAAAAAAACACATACTGTAGGCTATTGCTTGGATTGCCTCTTTAAATTCTAACCGTTCATTTATAACGTTTAGTGTGTTATAATCACCTCGGCATGAAAGACATTGCCAAGAGTTCTCAGCTCTTTTAGTCCAGCATACAATGAACATGTTTATTGTCCATTAGTCTTTAAACAGCACTGCCAGTGATCCCGCACTCCGCAGTATGAGATCGGTGTGAGACTCCTCCTCACCTCCAGAGCAGAGGGGAGGGGTAATGACAACGGTTGGTGGGGCAGGGTAAAGGCGAAAGAGCCAGGTAATGACAAAAAGGGCTGTAGTTACTGTATGACTGGGGTTTGGGCTCTCCCCACCATGGGATTTACCCCATGCTGTGTCAGACAGTGAGACCTGACAGGGCTTCTTTATCTGTCAATGCTGGTTTCAAGCAGCACAGTTGCCACACTCAAATGATATTGGAATTGTATAAAGAAACCAAACAGAGGACATAGTTGTTCCAGGCAGCTAGGAGGCTCAAAACATGTTTTTTTGTGACTGACAGCATTTGATACAACGGAATATATTAACTGAAGTGCAATACAGATCCACTATTGCATATTAACCGGTACTCTGCAACGCATTGCTTTGCGTTATCTGAATATCCTCTAACAGAATTGATGTTGGACTTAGCGTTTGTAGTGGGATTGCTATGAAGAAATGTAAAAACATAAAGATGATAAACATTTTTTTTTCTTTTGCAGTTTGCACAACTACATTTTTTTGAGGGAGTGCATGTTTAAAGGTGTAAGACTAAAGTAAAGTAATGGCAGATGCATGTTGTAAGTCAAATATACTGTAGGTTACAGGTGCATATGAGTATTTTTAAAATATTTTTTAAATGTTTAAGGTTCCCATTTTTTTTAAAACTTTATTTGCTAGGAGATTTTCACATAGAGACAGATTTTACAAAATACAACAATCGACAAACAGGATAAAGGGATTTACATAAGATACATTTGTCACAATCATATGGCCAGGCCGAGTACAGTCATTTGGCAACTGTTAAAAACAGTACAATGGTTCAACTTGTGGTCTGCACATACGTGTGCAAAATGGTTTCAAATATTCGTTATGATCACGGAAATCAATAAAGAGGAAATTGTAAGAGACTACATTGAAAACAAGTTTATAATGTGTTACGAGGAGTGAAAATATCCCCCAGACACTTTCCTACTAATTGTAATTCTAAGAACCATTTATTCTAGAAAAAGTGTTTGACATTCAGAGGTGTCATTTTAGAATATATTAAATTTTTTTTAACATACCTTCCAGATCAAATACTAGTTTATCTACTTGTAAAGTTGTAGGTAGGAGGAGATGCATCCAGTTTGTTAAAATCACATTGCTCACTGCAAATACGATTAGGTCTACTAGTACAGGGGCTGAAATGGAAATTTCTTTCAAATTTTAAGTGTTGTCAAAAATCATGGTTTTGTTATTTGTAACATGGTCTCCTTTTGCGATCTGACCAAAAGCCGCGAATAAGAAGAGTATCCCCCCTTCTACATTTAGGAGCAAGGTCTGTCAGTCAAAAGTGTCTTGTTTGCATGGAGTGAGATATGAGCTCTGTGTATTATTTTAAACTGCATATCATGGTAAAACAATTAAAATGTTAACCCTTTGAGGGCCCTATGATTTTGAGGCTTGTCATAATCAGTGGCACCGGGGGGAGGGGGGGGGGCCTTATGACTTTTCTAGGGGTATCGCAACCTCTACTCTCAAGTGACCTGAGATTGTGAGCAGAACGAAAGAAGAGGAGAACCTCCTCTTCTATTCTTAGCATTAGGGCATATTGTACAGATGTAATAACTACACTAGTGATCACATGACACAGAAACTGGTGATATACCACAGGCAGAGTGGCACTAGTAGTAGCTCATGCAGCAGCAGCAGCAGCAGCAGCAGCAGCAGCAGCAGCAGCAGCAGCAGCAGCAGCAGCAGCAGCAGCACCTTAAGTTGTAAGTCTCAGGCTCTCAATTTCTCTCACTAGACCCTACTGCTACGGCGACAGCAATTACGACACCATTTTGTACATGTATGAGTTTTTAATAAGGGAAAATAAAAGGAGTATGTCCCTGGGCCCTCCCTCTCACCATTCCATCAGGGATTAGTCAGTTAGGACAAATATATAACAATTCAAGCACTGTACCAACATGGATGTTACATCTGTTGCTGGCCATGCTGTATGAGTGCTGGCTTGTTAATGCCCCCCAAAATAGTAAAAAAGAACAACATTCTGAAATCATGCCACTGGCAAGTAGGCAGCTGGCAATGATGATAATAATGACGGTGGTGGTGGTATGCATTAGATCAGCGGTGCGCAAACTGTGGGGCGCGACCGTCAGGGGGGGCGCGAGACTGCCGGTGGGGGGCGCGGGGTTTACAGAGGCCCCGCGCACTTCCTGAAGGCACTTAAATTAAGTGCCAGGGGAGCTGCAGGGCCTCTGTAAACCATACTTACCCGTGACTCCGGCTGCTTCCTTCTTGCGTCGCCATGGCAACGCGGCATCAAAATGACGCCGTGAGGTCATGTGACGTCACGTTGCTATGGCAACGTGATGTCATGACGCCGGAGGGCGGGTCATTGGTGGTTAGGGGGGGCGCGGAAGAGAGGAGACCGCCGGCAGGGGGGCGCAGGGAAAAAAGTTTGCGCCCCCCTGCATTAGTGGATGCTGATGGCGGTGGTGATATCCAAAGGGCAGGCTGGCACTGGTGGCAGCTCAGTCAGCAGTCGTAGTTTAGCTTTTTAGTATCAGGCTCTCACTTCTCTTTCAATTTCCCTCACTTACTAATGTTGCAGTAGTCACAAAACACTGTTCTGTACATGTACGAGTTTTACATAGGGGAAAGGTGACAATAAACGGAATACTGGTGGCAGCTCAGTCCGTCAGCTCAGCACAGTCAGTCAGTAAATTGTCATTTCATTTGGAACCTACTTAGTCAAAAACAACAACAATTCTTCTTAATCTGTGATTTAATCAGTTTCCTCCTCAGAAGCGGGGGTGACATGGAGACTGGCATCAATAAGATGTTAATTCATTTAAATAAATGTAAGCATTTCCACAGCACTCCTAGGCAGATTGGTTCTACACTCTATTATGGTGCACCTTAGGACTTTGTGTTGGGACCTCTCCTTTTCCCTTTTCTGTCTCTCTACACACTATCACTTGGTGACCTCATCAACTGTTTTGGCTTTAGGTACTGTATCAACTCAACGCATATGATACACACATATATACCTATCCACCCCTAAACTCACACCTGCAATCCAGTTACAAGTTTCTGATTGCCTCCTGTCTAGATTCTCATGGATGATGCTACCCCACCTTAAATGTAATATGTCTAAAACTGAGCTCCTCTTATTCC
The DNA here is from genome assembly GCF_040206685.1 of Ascaphus truei. Taxonomy (NCBI): domain Eukaryota; kingdom Metazoa; phylum Chordata; class Amphibia; order Anura; family Ascaphidae; genus Ascaphus; species Ascaphus truei. Next base: position 347,278,945 of record NC_134484.1, read on the forward strand.
CCCCTAAACCTGGTCTCAGCCCCTTTTTTCATCACAGTAAACGGTACTATCATCTATCCTGTCATAATATAATTGTAGCATGGCTGGTCCAGGCTGACTCTCTGCCTCCTGTCATGTAAGCTCTTAGTAGCTACAGGCTGGGACAGGCTATCATAGGGGCATTGACCCCTCCCCCCTTATGCTGACTCTGAGTGACAGAAGTGGTGGTGACTCAGGGTCTGTGTACAGCAAATCATGGTACAGACATTGTGCCCTCCCCTTCTGGAGTCTCAGAGAGGAAGTGCCAAAAGATAGTTCAGTTGTTGTGCAACCCCCTAGGGAGAGGAGGTGTATGCTGCTCCTCCCAGCTGGGAGTGAGCCAAGCCAGTCAGTCCCTTCTGGGCTGACTGAGCCAGAGAGATCAGAGGCCTCAAGACTACCAGAGAGCCCAGCACCATCCAGAGGCCTGGGATCCTCTGTGACCTATCTGTTTCTGCTGTGTAACATCTGCAGTGAATATCAAATACAACATTCCTTTTCATATACTCCTGCCTGAGCTCTCAGTCTATTGTGTAGGGGTATGAATGAAATCTGCCCTAGTGGGGACTGACTCTGGAAATCCTGGAGCCCACTGGATCTGGAGGCGCTGACACTGAGTTGAACATCAAGATCATCAAAAGCCTGTCCTGTTCCCTACACCATCGCCGACCACTCAGCTCTCCTGGACCCTCACAGGTATGCACGCACCACAAACAGAAGTAACCAGTATTACATGTTCCATTGGGGGGGTGGGGAGGGGAACTGTGTTATAATTGGAGGCGCTGCTGAGATGGCAGCAACATGGCAGGCCTTGAAGGGACTATATAGCAGCAGCTGCCCCAGGGACCGCGGGCACCCATCCGTGTTAAGGAAGGAGGGAGTCTCTCCCTGAGGTGACACCAGGGAGGGGGCTGCCTAGACCCTTACCAATGACAGAACTTTGTTGGAGCAACCCCACCGATGGGATGTTACCGGGGAGTGCTGTTACCCTTCATCATATCCAAGACAGGGCCAGGACAACCCTCACCACGCACTGTGAGGAACCCTGGGTACCTGTGCAAGTTGGGGCGACCCCCCGATGGGATGTTACCGGGGAGCGCTGTTACACTTCTTCAATCACTGAAAAATGGGCCAGGGCCCTCACAGAGTACCGTGACTCTCTGCCTCCTGTCATGTAAGCTCTTAGTAGCTACAGGCTGGGACAGGCTATCCTAGGGGCATTGACCCCTCCCCCCTTATGCTGACTCTGAGTGACAGAAGTGGTGGTGACTCAGGGTCTGTGTACAGCAAGTCATGGTACAGACATTGTGCCCTCCCCTTCTGGAGTCTCAGAGAGGAAGTGCCAAAAGATAGTTCAGTTGTTGTGCACCCCCCTAGGGAGAGGAGGTGTATGCTGCTCCTCCCAGCTGGGAGTGAGCCAAGCCAGTCAGTCCCTCCTGGGCTGACTGAGCCAGAGAGATCAGAGGCCTCAAGACTACCAGAAAGCCCAGCACCATCCAGAGGACTGGGATCCTCTGTGACCTATCTGTTTCTGCTGTGTAACATCTGCAGTGAATATCAAATACAACATTCCTTTTCATATACTCCTGCCTGAGCTCTCAGTCTATTGTGTAGGGGTATGAATGAAATCTGCCCTAGTGGGGACTGACTCTGGAAATCCTGGAGCCCACTGGATCTGGAGGCGCTGACACTGAGTTGAACATCAAGATCATCAAAAGCCTGTCCTGTTCCCTACACCATCGCCGACCACTCAGCTCTCCTGGACCCTCACAGGTATGCACGCACCACAAACAGAAGTGACCAGTATTACATGTTCCATTGGGGGGGTGGGGAGGGGAACTGTGTTATAATTGGAGGCGCTGCTGAGATGGCAGCAACATGGCAGGCCTTGAAGGGACTATATAGCAGCAGCTGCCCCAGGGACCGCGGGCACCCATCCGTGTTAAGGAAGGAGGGAGTCTCTCCCTGAGGTGACACCAGGGAGGGGGCTGCCTAGACCCTTACCAATGACAGAACTTTGTTGGAGCAACCCCACCGATGGGATGTTACCGGGGAGTGCTGTTACCCTTCATCATATCCAAGACAGGGCCAGGACAACCCTCACCACGCACTGTGAGGAACCCTGGGTACCTGTGCAAGTTGGGGCGACCCCCCGATGGGATGTTACCGGGGAGCGCTGTTACACTTCTTCAATCACTGAAAAATGGGCCAGGGCCCTCACAGAGTACCGTGACTCTCTGCCTCCTGTCATGTAAGCTCTTAGTAGCTACAGGCTGGGACAGGCTATCATAGGGGCATTGACCCCTCCCCCCTTATGCTGACTCTCTGAGTGACAGAAGTGGTGGTGACTCAGGGTCTGTGTACAGCAAGTCATGGTACAGACATTGTGCCCTCCCCTTCTGGAGTCTCAGAGAGGAAGTGCCAAAAGATAGTTCAGTTGTTGTGCACCCCCCTAGGGAGAGGAGGTGTATGCTGCTCCTCCCAGCTGGGAGTGAGCCAAGCCAGTCAGTCCCTCCTGGGCTGACTGAGCCAGAGAGATCAGAGGCCTCAAGACTACCAGAAAGCCCAGCACCATCCAGAGGCCTGGGATCCTCTGTGACCTATCTGTTTCTGCTGTGTAACATCTGCAGTGAATATCAAATACAACATTCCTTTTCATATACTCCTGCCTGAGCTCTCAGTCTATTGTGTAGGGGTATGAATGAAATCTGCTCTAGTGGGGACTGACTCTGGAAATCCTGGAGCCCACTGGATCTGGAGGCGCTGACACTGAGTTGAACATCAAGATCATCAAAAGCCTGTCCTGTTCCCTACACCATCGCCGACCACTCAGCTCTCCTGGACCCTCACAGGTATGCACGCACCACAAACAGAAGTAACTAATATTACATGTTCCATTGGGGGGGTGGGGAGGGGAACTGTGTTATAATTGGAGGCGCTGCTGAGATGGCAGCAACATGGCAGGCCTTGAAGGGACTTTATAGCAGCAGCTGCCCCAGGGACCGCGGGCACCCATCCGTGTTAAGGAAGGAGGGAGTCTCTCCCTGAGGTGACACCAGGGAGGGGGCTGCCTAGACCCTTACCAATGACAGAACTTTGTTGGAGCAACCCCACCGATGGGATGTTACCGGGGAGTGCTGTTACCCTTCATCATATCCAAGACAGGGCCAGGACAACCCTCACCACGCACTGTGAGGAACCTTGGGTACCTGTGCAAGTTGGGGCGACCCCCCAATGGGATGTTACCGGGGAGCGCTGTTACCCTTCTTCAATCACTGGAAAATGGGCCAGGGCCCTCACAGCGTACCGTGAGGACCCTTGGGTACCAAGGCACATAGATTGTGTTTCTGGAACGGGACCTTTCAAGCTCTGGAGTAACCCCTGCACCATGCACGATGTACTGTGCAAGTTGGGGGCGTACCCTGTGGGAAATTTATTCCGGGAGCGTGAACACCATACCTGTTCTACAAGGGAAGGGCCCCTTACAAAGTACCATGAGGGACCTTGTGCTCCTTATTATTAAGGACTGTGTAGCAGTCTACAATGTGAAGAACGGGCCCCTGAGGCGTCACCAGGGACACCCATGACATATTATACCATCATGATTTATTTAACAAAACACATCATTGTGGAGGAATTTTGGCCCACTCTTCTTTACAACGTTGCTTCAGTTCATTGAGGTTTGTGGGCATTTGTTTATGCACAGCTCTCTTAAGGTCCAGCCACAGCATTTCAATCGGGTTGAGGTCTGGACTTTGACTGGGCCATTGCAACACCTTGATTCTTTTCTTTTTCAGCCATTCTGTTGTAGGTTTGCTGGTGTGCTTGGGATCATTGTCCTGTTGCATGACCCAATTTCGGCCAAGCTTTAGCTGTCGGACAGATGGCCTCACATTTGACTCTAGAATACTTTGGTATACAGAGGAGTTCATGGTCGACTCAATTACTTCAAGGTTCCCAGGTCCTGTGGCTGCAAAACAAGCCCAAATCATCACCCCTGCACCACCGTGTTTGACAGTTGGTATGAGGTGTTTGTGCTGATATGTTGTGTTTGGTTTTCGCCAAACGTGACGCTGTGCATTATGGCCAAACATCACCACTTTGGTCTCGTCTGTCCAAAGGACATTGTTCCAGAAGTCTTGTGGTTTGTTCAGATGCAACTTTGCAAACCTAAGCCGTGCTGCTATGTTCTTTTTAGAGAGAAGAGACTTTCTCCTGGCAACCCTTCCAAACAAACCATACTTGTTCAGTCTTTTTCTAATTGTACTGTCATGAACTTTAACATTTAAGATGCTAACTGAGGCCTGTAGAGTCTGAGATGTAACTCTTGGGTTTTTTGCAATTTCTCTGAGAATTGCACGGTCTGACCTTAGGGTGAATTTGCTGGAATGTCCACTCCTGGGAAGATTGGCAACTGTCTTGAATGTTTTCCACTTTTGAATAATCTTTCTCACTGTAGAATTATGGACTTTAAATTGTTTGGAAATGGCCTTATAACCCTTCCCAGATTGATGGGCAGCAACAATTGCTTCTCTAAGATCATTGTTGATGTCTTTGCTATTTGGCATTGTGTTAACACACACCTGAATGCTCCAGACCAGCAAACTGCTAAAACTTCGGCTTTTATAGAGGTGGTATCAATTATTTAAGGCCATTTGATTAGCAGCACCTTTCTGCTACTTAGCATCTTCATTCCTATGGAAGCAGTAAGGTTGTACTTAGTTTTTCACACATAGCTTCTCCATTTTGGCTTTATTTTTGTTAAATAAATCCTGACTGTGTAATATGTCATGTGTTGTTGTTCATGTGAGGTTGTATTTACCTAATTTTAAGACCTGCTAAGGAACAGATGATTGTTATTATGTCCTGATATGTAAAACCATAGAATTCAAAGAGGGTGTACTTTCTTTTTCACATAACTGTATGTGTTTATTTATATAGCGCCATTAATGTACATACTTTAGCGCTTCACAGTAGTAATACACACGACAATCATATAAATAACAAATAATATAAATAACACATAATGGGAAGAAGTGCTTCAGACATAAAAGTAACATTTAGGAAAATGTGTCCCTGCTCCAAAGAGCTTACAATCTAATTGGTAGGTAGGAAGTACTTACAAAGACAAGTAGGAGGGCATTCTGGTAAGTGCGTCTGCAAGGGGCCAAGCTTTATGTATCAGGTGTATAGTATTAACCACGGAGCTACTCATATGCTTTATTAAGCAGGTGTGTTTTAAGGTGGGTCTTAAAGGTGGATAGAGAGGGTGCTAGTTGGGTATTGAGGGGAAGGGCATTCCAGAGGCTTGGGGCAGTCAGTGAGAGAGGTTTAAGGTGGGAGAGGGCATTGATACAAAGGGGTTAGAGAGAAGACATCCTTGAGCAGAACGCAAGAGTCGGGATGGTGCATAGCAAGAAATTAGGGCTGAGATGTAGGGATTATAGTAGGAGCAAGAGGTTTTAGGAGATGGGAGGGAATGGAGTCAAGAGGACAAGTGGTAAAGGGAGAAGAGAAGATCAGCAGTGACACATCCTCCTCTGTGACACCGGAAAAGGAGTCAAGGAAGGCAGGAGGAGAGTTACGAAGAGGTGTAGGATGGGAGGAGAAAACAGAGGGGATGTCCTGACATATGGATTCCACCTTTTCTTTGAAATAGTCAGCAAAGTCCTAAGGTGAGATGGAGGAGGAAGAAGAGGCAGCTGATGGTGGTCTGAGTAGGGAGTCAAAGACAGAGAAGAGTCGGCATGGGTTAGACTTGTGTGTGCTGATTTTCAGACAATCCCAATAAAAGTCCCATTAATTGAACTTAAAAATATCCAAAATAGAATTTTCCAATTTATTTGGAAAGAAAAAAGACCAAGAGTGGCAAGGTCGGTAATGTTAGCTCACAGAGGAGGCGGGGGCATGGGAGTCGCAGACATCAAATACTATCAGGTGGCCCAATTGAAACAAGTGGTGATGTGGAACAACGACCCGGCAACTACTGCTGCGGCCAAGTTTATTCGAGCATTTGCCCGTTCTTGGCCGCAGCAGTAGCCTGGCGCGCGCCCGAGGGTGACGGGCGCGCGCCGAAGTAGCGGAAGAGCGCCCTCCGATCGGGGCGCTCTCCCTACCGCTGCCGGGTCCGCCGGGTCCCCCGGAACCCCCTGCCGCCGTCCCCCACATCGCGGGACTCCCTCGGGGAGCCCTGGACGCGCGTGCAGGGGGCGCAGGCTCCCGAAGACGCGTGACCGCGCGTCTATGACGCGTGACCGCGTGCGGCCACTAGCAAGCCGGGAAATCTCCCGGCTTGCGGATCTGGCCGCACTGCAATTAAGTGTGTCGGCAGTGTACATGCTGGCTGGGGATTGAGTCAATTTATGTGAGTCCACTTTCACTGACGTCAGTCCTATGAACTGGGTTAAAAGAGGAAAGACATGTGGAGAAGTTTAAATTAGGATCGATGAGATGTACATGGGAAACTTGGTCTAAAAACAAAAAAAAATATTCACTAAATTCAACTCCATCGTTAACGCCTATATTTATTAATCCTGAGTTTAAACCAGGATGCGCAAAAAATACATTCAAACAATTCAGAGAGCTAAATATTACAATGGTAAATGACTTGGTAGTAGAAGGGAAACCAACAACATTTAATGAGATACAAATAAAATATCAAACACATGATATTCCAATTTTTAGTTTTCTTCAAATTAGACATTATTTGTTGAAATTATCTCAGAAAGAGAAATTTCCTGCTTGAACAAAATTTGAAAGACTTTGTAAAAAAGGTGTGTATCAAAAGGGGTTGATCTCAAGAATATATGAGGAATTAATTCTAGCAACAACTCCTCAGAATCATAATTATATGTTAAAATGGGCTGAAGATCTCAATGTAGAAATAGATAGGGAAACCTGGGAGGATATCTGGGAATCGGCAGCTAAAACTTCAATTTGCACGATAACGAGTAAAATATATACAACATTTTATATCAATGGTACCTAATCCCGAGTAGGCTGAGCCAGATCTCCCCAGGCACATCAGATTTATGCTGGAGAGGATGTGGCCTGAGAGGAGATATGGTACATATATGGTGGTCATGTCCACAGATTCAAAAGTTTTGGACAAAGATCCAGAATATGTTACAGGAAATTACAGATACAAGAATCCCTCTAGACCCACTAACATATTTATTAGCAAAGCCTGTTAGAGGTATCTAATACGATGAGAAAAACGATCTCTATTGTTCTTACAGCAGCCCGTTGCTCTATAGCAGCGGCGTGGAAGAATATAAATGTACCACCGAGACATACAATAATTAAAAGAGTGAATGAAGTTAAATTAATGGAAAAACTTTCAGCTCAACTTAATCAAAAAATAGATAAATTCTATAAGGTATGGGAACTGTGGCCTTGGGTTTTTAGGTAGAATCCTGATCATGGTTGGTTGTTATCCCTTGTCTCTTTTACCTTTTAGCCCTTACGCATTCCCTCCCCTTCCCATTCCTTTCCTGTATGGGCCCATCTTTATCTATCCTTTTTCTTTATCTTTTCTATGTTAAAAAATAAAAATAATTTGAAATTAAAAGAATCCAAAGAGATTTATATATTGATATGCAACATACAGAAAATAGTAAAGAAAAATTGTTATGAAGATAATTGTTTTTACTAAGATAGATGTATACATATTGTTTCTTTATCAAAATTGTACATATAAGTAAGATGTTAATTTAAGTAAAATAATAAAAAAATATTGAAAAAAAAATAAATAAAAAAAGTAGGTTTGTTTAGCCTGAGAGGGCAGAGTTGAAACAGGACAGCATAAATGTGTAGTGATGGAAGTCTGCGAGAGTGTGAGATTTCCTCCAGAGGCGTTCAGAGGAACGAGTGCAGGAATGCAGCACGCACGTGTGGGAATTTAGCCAGGGTCTGGAGTTAGAAGGGCAAGAACAGCAGAGAGAAAGCAGGGCATGTAGATCAAGAGAGGAGGATAGGGCAAAGTTGTCATTCCTGACCAGGTTATCAGGGTCTGGAGTAGGGTTGAGACAGGAGAGGGAGGAGCATAATGTGGAATCAAAAGCCACGTGCTCACCGGTGTGCCATACATGAGAATGTCTAAGATTAATTCCAATACAGACAAACCGAAGGCAACTTACCTTGGCCAGGGGTCTCCTCCATAACTATAGTGCTTGTGTCCTTTTGCCTCTAATGGGGGAGGTTCTGTCTTTGGTCTGTGATCGTCTGGGAGGGATATTGGTCCTATTCCTCCATATTCTCTTTCCTTTCCCCATGGAAGTCTTGCTAACGCAGGGGTTTCTAGCAGGTACTCTTGGTATCTGTGAATCATAATTATTATAAGCATGAATATTAAACTTCCCTAAGCCATGCACACGTGACATAACAGCACACGTGACATTACAACTTACACAATGTATTGGACAAGTGTAACTTAGAAATGCTGAATATGTACCAATAATGCACAAGCATACATGCACACGCATAAAAAGAGCAGATGCCTTAAACTATGTATTTGCTGCAAAATATAGCTTTTATCAAAACAATAAGACCGAGACTGTCAATTTTCTCTACTGCGTTACTGTAATTAGAAGTTCTTCTTAAAAATCCAGCACTAGTTTTTAAACAATGTTTTACTTTGCAAAAATCTGTTGATAAAAAAAGGGCCATGGCAACGGGCCAGTCATGTGATGCGGTGACGGAACGTAACAGTGCGTTGTCATGGCAATGCATCGCCACTTGACGTCACGTTGCCATGATGATTAAGCATCACACTACGCTGCGATGCGGATGGAGGAGGGCTGATCTCTTACAGGGGCCCCTCTCTCCTCCACGGTAATCTCATATGACCAGGTACGTGTTGGTGGTCACTTCATGTTTTGAGGAGCAGAAAGAATTCGACTTGATGTTTCAAGGAATTGCTAATGATCTAGCAACGGACATGCAAACATAGTCTGAAGTCAAAGAAGCAAACGACATGTATAGACAACATTAATGTATAAAGTGCAACCATTCAGGAATGCAGTGTGTGGGGGAAATCCATCAGAATATAAAGAACATTTACAAGTGTATGCTGCTGACCCCTGATAATGGATGACCGGTTATAGCTGTATACTTGTACATTCTTCCTTTCCCTAAAGTTTCCTCACCTAAAAAAAACAATATTTGAGATCCACAGTATCAACAGCTGCTAACCTTATATTACAGCACCAGTGATAACACCAAGTACCAATATTGATAACATGTCTTTGTTCTTTTTTTTTTGAGGATTAGCAGGTATTGGAGGCAAGGGTAAAAACGTTACTGCTATTGGCTCACTGATGTTTAAATGTATTTTAACTACTGATAATTCATTGGCATGCTTCCTTATGGCTCTGGTAAAGGACAACTACACTGTAGAATGGTATCCAGCTGTAGGAATAAAACTAAGGTAGTAACTAGTTACTGTTATTACTGAGAATTGCAGATAATATCCCTGAAACCTGTGAACTATGGGATGGCATTGTTGATATGCCCTATCTGGCCTCAGTCTAAGTACCAACAGGTTACCTTAAATACAAGGTTAGACAGAAAGCCTACAGACTCTGTTCCACAGAGCATAACCACTGTTGTACAGATGTGGCGAGATACACAAGTTCCCCCTGTGAGTCACTTGGAGCAGGTGGACTGTGGCCGTGATCGCGGCTAAGCACGATCACGGCCCAGAGCAGAGGGAATTTCCCAGAAGGATTAATGCAGCAGGGGGCCCTGTTTCTGAATGGGACTGCTGCAGGGTTAATCCTACTGGACCGCCACTTGTCTGTAAGAGCTGCGCCGAGAGAAGCACAGCTCTAACAGCAAGTTGGGCTATTTTTATTATTATATTTAGCACACAGGATTGAAGCAGAGAATCTCTGGAGCTGAACTGCATTCAAATCAGGTACAGGGACCCCCTTCTTCCCGAGGACAGGCCTCTGTATCGGGTGCTGGTATCTCCAGCAAGTTTAAATTTCCCACAGCATGGCCCACGTGACCGGAACATTTAAACTTGCAGGAGATACCGGCACCACATACTGGGGCCTGTACCTTGGGAAGCAGGGGGTCTCCGGACACGAAAGTAATGCGGTTCAGCTCCGGAGATCCCCTGCTTCAATTCTATGTACTAAAAATCAAATTAAACCAAAGCAAAGCTTCATTACCTTAGTGCAGTGGTTTTAAATCTTTTTTTTGGTTAAGGAACCCTAGGATTAGATTGTGAAATTCTGGGGAACCCCAACATTCTCCACCCTGTCCATCTCTCCATCCCCCCATTCGTCCGTCTCTCTCTCTCCCGCCCTTTCACACTGCCCATCTCTCTGTCCCACCCTTACGCTCTCTCCCACCTCTTATGCTTTCTCTCCCCTCTCTAACCCCTTACACTTCCCCCCTTATACCCTTAAATCACACACTCTCTCTCTCACACTCTCTCTCACACTCTCTCTCTCACACTCTCTCTCACACACTCTCTCTCACACACTCTCTCTCACACACTCTCTCTCACACACTCTCTCTCACACACTCTCTCTCTCAATCTCTCTCTCACACACACATTCACCACATTGAGACAAGAAGCAGGCAGCCTACTCATGCTGTACCATACTGTGAAGTCTTTGCACCCAGATGCCCCTCATAGAGGCATCTCCCGCCCGGTCCGCAGCTCCCTCCTCCTCTCCCCGATCCGCAGCTCCCTCCTCCTGTCAGCTGGAAGTTGAACGCAGGTGCCAACCGGAAAGGAAAAGGAAGGATCACAGTGACCAGGCGGCTGCTTCTACTGAGCTGGGGAGCCGCTGGGTCACTGCTGTGCCGGGTGCTGCCTTGCCGCCAGGCCTGGGACAGCTGGAAGAGTTATCCCAGCTCTCCGTCCCTGGTGGCCACGGAACCCCTGAGGGGTGCTCGCGGAACCCCGGTTGAAAATCAGTCTTAGTGGATAACCACCATAGTAATGAAGGGGTTAAAACCTCTCACGACCCCTCTTGGTGGGGGGGGGGGGAGGTCTAATAACTCCCCCCCCTCTAGATTAATGCCCAAAATCCTGATTAGCCAAATGTGGCTAATAGTGGTTTTGGGCATTAACCAAAATAAAATGATACAGTGCAGCAATTGCCCCAAAAATGAAATAACATAAAACCTTTTGATTGTCACCGTGAATTACTAGACCCACTTAATGTAGAGCCTAGATATCCACATTGGCAATCCACATTGGCAATTTAAAAATTACATTAACAATAAAAATACATTAATAACCTCCCCCCGCCCCCTTTCATTACCTTAGTGGCTAACCGGTAAGGTGATTAAGGGGTTAACCCTCCCACTACACCCCCCCCCCCGGAAATCATTACCCCCATCACCCACTCCCTCTACCACCAACACACAGTAATGGGCAGTAGCCCTATTAAAGTGGGGATGAAAACAAGCGCAAGTTAATTATTAAACGTGCAAATGTGAATAAATAAATAAATGCAAATATAAGTATAGGAAGTGAATGCAGTGCAGCTCCCAGAAGTCAAAGTTTCCACTTGTCTATAGCAATGAGAGGAACACGAAAACTGGGGCGTAAACACAATCACTAATTAATGGTCAATAAAAATGTCCAAAAAATAGTGAATATATGTGACATATACATATAAAAGGCTTACAAGGGACTCGATAGGGACTAGATATCAGTGTCATCAGCTGTGTAGAGGGACTCTCCTGATTGTCCGTGCGACGGGACGCTGGGAGCTCCAATCCGAACCCAGTGCAACCTGACGCCACTCGTCAGTGACAGAACCCGGAAGTAGGAACCCAGATGACTTTGCACATCAATAGCAGAGACGTAGAGCAACTAGGCACACTGGAGGGACACCGTGGAATAACGCAGCATACAGAATCATGGACAAGCGGGAGAGTCCATCTACACAGCTGACGACGCTGACATCGAGTCCCTATCAAAACTTTCAGCATCTCCCTATGAATGTAAGGGAGTAAAGAATCCAGCTACCGCAACCTGAACCTATTTGGAACACTACTGGAGAGACAGACGACAGCACCTTGAACTGGAAGGATCACACCGTGAGATCTCTCTAAGGTTTTCATACCTTAAGGCTCCTTTTACTGTTTGTTTGTTGGTGAGTTTGTACTTTTTCTTTATCAATACATTTGAGTTTTAGACGCTATTATACTATTGTGGTTTTATTTCATTTTTCTGTTTCTTCCCTGAGTGGAAGTTTATAGTTTTTTGGGCAGATCTGCAGTGTGTCCCCGACCTAGCCCTCATGATTACTTCATGTAAGCATTTTATATTTAAATGTCACATATATTTACTATTTTTTGGACATTTTTATTCACCATTAATTAGTGATTGTGTTTGCGCCCCAGTTTTTGTGTTCCTCTCAAAAGCCCTATTATCCAGATCTGGCTAATAAGGCTTTTGTCCATTCAAAAGGAATCAATGGGCGCAGTCTTCATCCTCCTCAGTTGCACCAACATTTAAGACACTATCTACTGGCCGACAACCTCTTAATTACCTTAGCGGGTAGTAACCACTATGATAATTAAGGAGTTAACCCCTTCCACTATCAACACCGGGACACCTAACCACTCTCCCGTGGGCAACTGCCCAGATCACTCAACCAGTCCACCCCCAACACACACAGTAATGGGCAATAGTCCTATTAGCCAGATCTGGCTAATAGTCCTTTTGACCATTTTGAAACATGAAAAAAAATGCACATTACAAAATACAATAAAATACAGTATACATTAAAATACAATCAAACAATAGCCATCAAAACCATTGATTGTCACTGTGGTGGTTACCTATGCCCTCAACAGGAGCACAGATAGCCATATTAGCAATCAATGGGCACCCTACTACCCCCATCACCAACCCCAAACAACCCCCACCCCCCATGCTGGTGGAATCCCGGTAGGATTAAAGCAGCGGGACTCCCATGCAGAAGCAGGAACCCCCACTGCATTAATTCCAACTGGTTTACTGGGCTTTTAGACATGGGGAAGCTGCGATCGGGCCACGGTCTGTCTCTGTTAAGCACCAGTTTCCTTACACCCAAAATGAACTTAGATAACGCTGCATCTGTACACTGAACCAGGCTCTCTTTTGATTCAGACCATATAAATTCTACACGTGGTGACCCCTAATTTCAGGCGCTACTGCCCCCTAACAGCAAGTACTGTAGCCAGGAAACACGCTATTGAGGGTGACAGGTGACATTACCCTTACTGTTTGCCTTGATCGCTGGACGTTCGTTGCCTGTTTGTCATCTTGGAAATGGGCAAAATACATAAGCTAATAATGAGGGATGGATACGTCTAAATAAATGTTGCCTATAGTTTTTACTTTAATCTCCAGTATGTGGAACACATTGCTCTCAATGTTAGACTTGGTGCCAGAAACATCCGTTTGCTTTAGTGTGAAAATATTTTGATAAGCCATGATCATTTGCTCTGACTTGGTAAGCAACCTCCATGGCACTCAATTTCTATTATATTTACATTCCTTTTTTTTTTTTTTTTTTTTTAAATACTGGTTGCTAGCATTAGAAATTTAAATGTAATCACACACACAATTTGTAGCTGAGCTAGGTTTTTTTCTGTACTACAAATGCATTTCATTCTTGCTCTGTAATTATAATTCCTTGCAATAAATCAACAGCCAACTTCTGCAGAGCATTTACTCATACTTGTCATGGCTGCCTCCTGCATTAAGGATCAAAGGTTGAGAGCTCAGAGGTAAAGTGCTCAGATGTAAAATAAAGGTCAGCACAGGACAGGAGAGGGCATTGGAAGTTAGAAAATATGAGCCTAGTAATGAGCACCTCAAGCTCCCTTTCTGTTTCCCTAACAAAGAACATCACTTTATTCAAAGGGGTTAACCATATACGCCTACTTTCGAATAATGCCTCCTGATGAACCAACAAAACCTCAAATGGGATCAATAAGGAACAGGTGCTATTAACTATTTTAATGTGATGTCTAGATCCGTATTCGACGTATACTGTAAAACACAAAATCTTATTACATCATAACATTCGCAACATAATCCATGCACATCAGTATGTTAATTTTGCATTGAGAACCCCAGATAAAGCTTTACACCACCTCACACAAATTATTACATAAGTACTGTACAACTAACTATTTAATGTTTCAGTCCTTCTTGCTCCGTTTTCACAGTTTCCAATGTATTGCATTTTTTTTTCAAGCTATTTCACTTTCAAATGTAAGGCAAACAGCAGGTTCCTCTCGCAGCAAAGACATTCAAGGACTTTAAGTTTTGATGTTTCTTTTTTTGTTCTTCTTTGATTGAGGGTGATTAGTGGTGTATTGTTAAAATTTCAAAGTAAATTATCATATGTGAATATAGATGCAATAGTTATGACTTAAATCCTGACAACATTGTTTTTTGCCACGGTATCAAGTCACAGGATTGTGGTGTCACTGCTCAGTAAATTGAACCTGAAGGGATTACTTATAAATCATTAATGTTGACATCTTTCTGCACTTTACTACACTGCATAATAATTCCTTCACCATAGAGTGCAGCTTTAAACACTGAGTTCAAAGACAGCTTCATCCACACCTACATCCATCTACAGTACTTAACAATAACCCTTTAACGTTAAAATATTTTATTGTGTTAAACTATTGTTCATACATGACATTTTATTATTGAATTAAACTTTGCACGTAACGTTCCAATGGACTTTGCACGTAACGTTCCAATGGCTTTCAATTAGGAGTGTCAAATACAAAATAATGGATATAAATGTATCAAACAGATATCAGGTACTTGTTCGTAGAATTGGTAAACAATACATAAAGAGGACGATCATTAGGATTTGGTTTCCTCACAATATATATTGCGAATAAGTCTTCTCTTGCAGCACGTGTACAACTTAGTCAAAGCCGGCAGTTTACTCTATACTTACAGTATGTGACCGAGCTATATTAATTAAAGTTATTTTAGCAAAAGGGATACACTTGTCATGTTCAAGCTGTGAACCTGTAATAGACCTCTGTCTGTAATACTGTAGGAGTGTGACATACTTAGCCTCACCACAGTGGCCTACAAATGTGAAGGTGTTACATGTGATCACCACGGCATGTTAGGGCATTGACCACATAAGCGACAAAGCCTTTTCTTAAATATCCTTTGTCATATAGGAAAATCTTCTTCTTTGTTGTACTTTATATCACGAGGCTGCAAAACATTTTGATGATCATCAAAACACATAATATTAGGTGCTTTAGCGTTGGTTGACATGTGGTCATACTGGCACAAAAAATGGGCCAGATTCTAATGGAAGAAGACAAATGAAAAACTGTGACACACATTGTGGCCCACCTTGTAGAACACGCTATACATGCAGTATATGGTTGATATTATATTGTGCATTTTATAAACTCTGTTATAATGTTGAGTGTGATAAATAGATAAGTATTCTGCTGAAAGAGTTCACGTCAATTTAAATGTAGTTTTTAAATGCCCCCCTTTTTAAATGCCCCCCTTTGTGTAATCAATCACAGCTGCATGCACACACTGGCCGATTTCTTTTCTAGGGAGATTCGTTACAATTGTAGGAGATCTCTTCATCATTCATTGACATTAGTTGGGTTGAGAGGACGTTTTTTCAGAACAGTAAAAAAAAAAAGAGGATCAAAAATAAGGAGAGTTGGACAATACATACATGAAAATTCACATTACCACTGCTTAAGGAAAAAAGACCAATGTTGTTTATAGTTGCTTAAGTACAAAACACTAGGGTGAGCCTGTTATCACACACTTCACATTCATGTCAGTCCAAGAATCAAATGATTATCTTACAGATGCAGCCACCAGTATTAGAACACATACCTGGGAAATTCTGGCAGTTCCTGGGGCAGTCTCACAGTAATTGCCTCAACATTTCTGTGAGATTCTTAATGGCTCATCGGATTAACACAGCGGGGGGTCCCTGCAGTGCTATTCAAACTGAATGGGACTGCAGGGACCCCTGCTGTGTTAATCCGATGGGCCATTAAGAATCTCACAGAAATGTTGAGGCAAGTTGAGGCATTTACTGTGAGACTGCCCCAGAATTTCCCAGGCGAGAGCTCTAATAGTTGTGGCTGCATCTGTACCATATCAAGCCATAGATGAAACGCCAGTCACTAGTGCTCACTTTAATGAAGGTATTTCACAATAACCTACTTGCACTGTTTAGTGTGGTGTTTCTCAATCAGGGAGCTGGGGAACCCTTGTGGGCCGCGACCCTCTGACAAGGCCTCAAGAGAAAAAAAATGCTTCCTACTTAGGTTGCAAGTCCCTAGCCCCTTGGAGACATACAGGCTGTGATCCGCCTCTTCTCTCTCCGCCCGGCACAGAGGAGAGAGGAGCCTCATCATCTCCAAACAGCGCAGGGCGCATCCACTGAGCAGCTGACATGTTTGAGGTGTGTGGGAAGGTGGGATGAAAGACGGAAGGAGTGTGGACTTTGTGTGGAGACGGTGAGGGAGGCTTGTTCTTTTTGTGGGGTAGGGTCGTTAAGTTATGTGGTGTAAGTGAGAGATGTGAGGTGAATGTGGTGTTTGTGATTAAGAAAGCGGTGAGTGTGTTGTGTGAGAAGCAGGATGAATGTGGAGTGTGTTGAGTAAACGGTGAGTATGATGTGTGTGACGGTAAATGTGGAGTGTGTAAGGAGGGTGAGTATATTGCATGTAAGGGGATGAGTGAGGTCTGAAGAGCAGGGGTGCCTTCAAATTGTAAAAATCCTTCAGGGGTGCCCCTGCTCCAAAAAGGTTGAGAACCACTGGTTTAATGAATGAGACCATGAGTATGGAGAAAAGCCAATGAAGCACGGTGGTATATAATTATAAAATGTAGCCTTTCAAGGAAGCTCCTGAAATTACCTCAGCAGCTTAATGTTCACAAACATGTTTCAAAGAGTTGACCTTCCCTTTCACTGTAACAAATTGCATTGTTAAGTAGTTAATATGTCCCATCGTATCTTCTAGCACCTAAATACAGTATATTAAGAACTGCTGATACCACCAGATTACCACTTGTAAACCCAGAGCTCCCCAAGTTCAGACCTCAAGAACAAGCAACAGGCCACATTTTCTCTAACACGTAAATAAAAATTAACCCAGCTCTAATCATCACTAAAACAACTTGCTTAGGTATTTTGTCCAGTTTTTTTTTTTTAAAAGACTAAACTTAGGGAATTCTACATCAAGCCACCATTATAAAAAAAAAAAAATTAAACAAGGGATCTCCCGTTGGTTGTCACTGCATTGGCTACAAAACAACTGAGGTTGACCTCGCAGAGTGATTACGCCAGAACTTGCATGAGTCATGTGGCTATTCTGTTATTGTCTCTGCAGAAATTAATGTTTGTGGTTGTATGAATATTGCCATACATACTACTGCTTTAATAAAAGTTCATGCTTTTAAAGCAGTGAGATGATTCATACAAAATACTCAGCTGTACACCAATGTCCTTAAACAATTGGCAAGTTATTGTCAATTATTCTCAAGTACAGAGTCTTGTACATTACAGCATAGATCATAGACTACATATAGTACAACTAAGCAGCTGTATAGTTTCCAGACATGTTATTTATCATTTATTGTTTTAAAGCTCCTCCAGTGAATATTGTCCTGCACTTATTAGATAAATACAGACAATTATTCTTATCCCAATATAATCATCAACTGTTTTTTAATACTTATAGGCCAGAGCAATAAAGTAACTTACACCTGGCACTTGAATTGCAGATTCCCTGCATCTGAACCACAGAACTATTTTATATAAATTCCCTGAAGCAGGCAAAATATGTTCCTGGCTCTTCCATTCCATTCCTGAAAACTTGACCTATTTGTTTGATTTCAGTGTAAAGTATTTCTTACCGTTCTGGTGACACTGTTGAGCGCTGTGGTGATTGGTGAGGGGTCCATAGTTCAGATGACTGTAGAGTGGGAGATAGCGTGTCTGCCCCTTCTGTTTGTCTGTAGTAGTGGGACAAGTCATACTGCACCTCCATCCTTCATACTTTAACTTCTTAATTCTAAGAGGGGCAAAGTGTTCAGATATAATGACAGACTCAACCTTCTTCAACTGCTGTACTCAGAGTGAGCCAAGGATCAGATAGTGTAACACAGGCACCTGCTAATGAATCCAGGATACAGTAGGATCCGCCTTCACTATTCTAATTGGTCACTTGTTAGCATTTCAGCTTATCACACCATTAAAGAAGTGACAGTATTGTTATTAACACTAGTACAGTAAGGAAGGCCAGTTTATATAATACGGTAACAAACTAAGGAAAATCTTAGAAGGTTACAAGCCAATGCAGAGTAAAAAAAACACCGCCACAAAACACACAATAGTAATCTGATGCAGAGAGTAAACATAGAAACAGAAGAGCCTAACCAAACAATATATTATTATGTCACGTCTATTACTGCTGTGAAGAGCTAAGCACATTAATGGTGCTATATAAATAAAGATATACATACTGTACATACAGTAAGAAAAGGCTCATGTGGTGTGCTGCATATGCCAATACTGGGTAATGTTGCCTTACTGTAACATCACTAAGGTACTGTATGGTCTGCGAGGTAGTTGGATGCAGAGAACTCTTCTTAAAGCCACAGTACAGCATTGTTAGTATATTGACACAAAATATTTCGTTTAGAAATTTGCCTTCATTTTTTTTCCTTTTCCAGCCAAATTATATCCTCTATTGTTCATCCTCCAGCACTTTTCATAATCAGAGAAATATGGATTTTGAAAATGTTATCGGGCTAATTAAACATGGCAGCCAACATGAATATGATATGAAATCAGGCTTTTTCATAGTCAAAATACCTGTAATTTTGAAATCACTGCAGTTCTATCTCACAAAACAGTATTTAGGTGTA